>NC_053155.1:37096847-37191004 GCF_016835505.1 Polypterus senegalus
TGCTGTTCTTTGTTTATTGTTACATTTCACAGTACCTTTAATTATCAGTTTATTTATTTATTTGTCTGTCTGTCTGTCTGTCTATTTATTTAATTTTATGCACAAAATCCTCCATAATTAAATAGTACTTTTGTTATCTGCAAATATATTGTGCATTTCATGGACTAATGTATTTATATTATATAAAACAACAGAGATTAGTAATTTAATTGTTCAGTCCTAATGGTCGATACATTAATTTGCCATGCACTCTGCTTTAATTAATGGTACTCCAAAATACAGGACTGCAGGGCTTTTGCTCTGTAATTTTATGATATTTTCAAGCTTTTTGCTTAGGGAGAACACCACATGTTTTTGTTGCCTTCACAGATGGTTAGCTGTTGATTTCTTGACTGATTATGTATATAGTGTGGCATGAGAGCATTTGAGTAGATACTATTTTACATTTATTAATAACTTATTTTGACATGCATATGGGTAATTCAGGGTTTCTGAAGCTTTTGCATTCTAAGTGTTGGCACTTGCTGTGCTGGTAACGCTAATCTCTGCAGATGTATAAGAAAGAAAAGCTCTAAATAAAATAAATAGGGAAATAATAGAGTACAAATTTAAATAAGTCCTGTTATACAATTTTTTTAAGTGAACCTAACCTCATATAATTAGCTACTGTAATAAGTGGAGACCAGAGACGTGGAAAGGTTTGGGGCAGCCACCCGTTTATTACGGTTTCCCGGCTGCAAAAGTCTTTGAGGCATTGTATCAGTTGTTTACACAACAGAGTCCAAAACAGAACTGCCTGCCTAAGCAAAGGCAGTGAGCTTTATAGCACAGAGGCGGAAATGATGTAGTCCTCTGGGCGGAACTGAAGTGACATCATCCTTGGGGCGGAACGGAAGTGACCTCATTCTTGGGGCGGAACCGGAAGTGATGTGTCCTTCCTGGAAATGGCGGCTCCTGGTGGGATTTCCGGGTAAGACCTGCAGAGAACTCAGAAAGAGCGTCAGTGCACCCCGCCCCCCCCTGGGCAGATGTATAAACAGTATTTCCTAAGCCCTTCAGCTGCTTCCCATGCACACGTGTGTGACAAGACTCCCCCCTCAGCCCAGACCCGTCGGGTCGGGCGACCTACACCGAGGTCGTGGGCCGGGAGAGGGCATCGGCGTTGGCATGAAGAGACCCTGTCGATGAACGGCGTATACTTGTACTGCTGCAGGTCAAGAAACCACCTGCGTGACCCGTGGATTCGACTCCTGTGAAGGGCCATCCACTTCAGAGGTGCATGATCCGTCACCAGAGTGAACACGCGACCCAAGAGGTAGTACCGCAGCTGAGTTACCGCCCATTTGATCGCCAGAGCCTCTTTCTCCACCGCCGCGTACCTGGTCTCCCTGTCCAACAGTTTCCGGCTCAGGTACATAGCGGGGTGTTCAACACCGTCGACGCTTTGGCTCAACACGGCACCCAAGCCTGTGTCCGAAGCGTCCGTCTGGAGGATAAAAGGGAGAGAAGTTAGGGGAGATCAAGATAGGTGCTGAAGTCAGAGCCCTTTTAAGTCACTGAATGCAGCCCCGCTTTATCAGACCATACCACCGTATTAGGAGCTCTTTTCTTTGTCAAATCGGTCAAGGGCGCGCTCTCGGAGAAGCGAGGCACAAACGGCGGTAGTACCCGCCAAACCGAGAAAGGATTGGACTTGCCGCTTGGTTTGGGACGGGCCAGGCCATTATGGCTTGCAACTTGGAACACTGTGGCCTCACAGTACCCGCCCACTAGGTAGCCCAAATATTTGGCTTCCCTCAATCCAAAGAAACATTTCTTGGGGTTGATTCGAGCCCGCCTCTCCCAGTGTCCGTAATACTGCTGTGACCTGCTGTATGTGTTCCTTCCAGGTGCTGGAATAGATGACGCGTCATCCAGATAGGCAGCACAGAGCGAGTTATGGGGCGGAGCACTTTGTCCACCAGGCGCTGAAAAGTCGCAGGCCCGTGTAACCCGAATGGAAGGACCGATACTGCCAGTGTCCGCTAGGAGTGCTAAGCGCGTTTTTCCCGGACTCCGTTAAAGGAACCTGCCAGTACCCCTTTGTCATGTCAAGTGTAGTCAAGAATTTGGCTGGTCCCAGTCTCGAGGAGGTCATCCGCGAGGCATGGGATAAGCATCGAATTGGAAACTTGGTTAAGCCGGCGGAAGTCATTGCAAAACCTCCAACTGCCGTCAGGCTTAGCAATCAAGGCGATGGGACTGGACCAGGGACTACTACTTTCCTCGATTACTCCTAGTGCCAGCATTCGCTTGATTTCCAGTTCCACTTCTACTTTCTTTGCCTCCGGAGTCTGTAGGGTCGCTCACGGACGATCACCCCGGTCAGTCAATATGTCATGCGCAATCAGAGAGGTCCGACCGGTTTTCACTTACCACCTCTGGGACAGAGCGGATAGCTGCTTGAGCTCTTGTTTCTGCCTGGGGATAGCTGCTCGCCGAAATTAAGGGAACTTACTTCAGCAAGAGAGAGCAGGGCTGTCGGAGGAGGGATCGGGATCCCTCTCCTTCCACGGTTTCAGCAGGTTTACATGATATATTCGCTCAGCTGGTCGGCGATTGGGCTGTTTCACCAAATAGTCAACCAATCCCTTCCTTTCCTTAATTTCAGTAGGGGCCTAGCCAATGGCGAGCAGTTTAGAGTGAGAAGTTGGTACCAATACCATGACGCGATCCCCGGTTGGAACTCCCGGAGAGTCGTACACGGTCATAAAGGCGGGCCTGTGCTGATTGCCTCCTCTATATGACTTTTAGAATCGGTCTTATTGCATCAAATCTACGCGCAATTGGGCGATATATTCCAAAATATTAGTGGAGGGCTGTGCCTCCCTTCCCAGCCCTCTTTTAAAATATCCAATAAACCCGGGTTGTCTTCCGTACAGTAATTCAAATGGAGAGAACCCGTAGAGGCTTGAGGAACTTCCGATATGCAAAGAGGACAAGGGGAGGAGTTGGTCCCAATCCCTCCCATCCTTGCTGACTACCTTACGTAGCATTTGCTTGAGAGTTTGATTAAATCTCTCCACTAGGCCATCGGTTTGAGGATGATACACGAGGTCTTTAAATGCTTTATTTTCAGTAACTTGGCAGTCTCCTTGAGCGTTTCCGAGGTAAAAGCGTTCCTTGGTCCGTCAGGACTTCTCTAGGAATGCCTACTCGCGAAAAGACTCCTACTAGTTCCCGTGCAATATTTTTTGTGGTAGCCGGAGCGGAACGGCTTCAGGGAATCGGGTAGCATAATCCACGAGGGCGAGTATATATTTATATCCTCGGGCTGAGGGTTCTAGGGTCCTACTATGTCAACCCCAATCCTATCAAAGGGAACGTCAATAAGGGGAAGGGGAACCAGAGGAGCACGGTCCTCCTAGGAATTTGCCGCAGTTGACATTCCGGACAGGAAATGCAAAGCGAACCTCCTCATTAATCCCGGCCAGAAAAAGCGGAGCTTAATTCGCTCTAATGTTTTATCGGGGCGAGATGGCCTCCAAGAAGGTGGGAGTGTGCTAACTTCGCAAACCTGCCGCCGGTAGGTCAGCGGGATTAGCAACAACTTCCGGACCTTCCCCTCATGTTCAGCGACCCGATACAACAAATCATTATCAGCGACAAAGTGAGGTCCCTGTGGCATGGGCAAATCGTCGCGTTGGCCGTTAACGAGAACCACTGCATTCTTTATGTGTTTCAGAGAGTCGTCATTCCACTGTTCTCTCTTGAAAGAAGCGGCGTCGCTCTAAACTGAAAGTGCAACTCAGAGAGCGGGTCGGTCTGACCTCAAGGCGGAGATTCCTCCCTCGCTGCGGGCGCTAGTGGATGGCGTAGTAGCCTCGCGACGGTCCGGGAGTGTTCGTCACTCTCTTGGCCTACCGCCCACTCCCTGTCGGCTGATTACGGTGTGGAAGCAACTTGAGATGAATCGTTGTCATCTATAACGAGGCCATAAGTTTTGGGAATGCTTTCTAAACTACGCCGTTACTATCAGACCAGTCTCGCCCGAGGATTACGGAAGCGGAGGATCGGATGCACCGCCACGGTAAGCTGTCGAAGGGTTCCTCCGAGACATACGTAACACAGGCGGTATTGTATGCGGATATCTCCGTGTATACATTTTAGACTGGTCTTCTTTTTAATCCACTGTTGCGGTAGAATAAAGCGGCGAGCAACGACAGACACGTTACTGCGGAATCGAACAGCGCTGTTATCTTATGTCCATTAATAAGAAGCTCCCCGTATGTTTATCCGCCAGGGATTGCTAAGGGCACACAAACAACCCGCCATTGTCCCCTACGGTCCGCCTTGTTCCCGACAGGTCGCAAGCCAGACGGCCCGGCGACTTGAACAAGCTCTGGAATGCGTGGAAGGGACTGCTTTAGTGGGACATAGCTCCCGGGTAGTCCACAGAGCGGCTGTTCTGCCCTCCCAGGTTTCACAGCCGGCCTCTGGGTTTGCAAGAGCTGCAGCAGCTCGTCCATAGAATGGAATTAGCCCCAGGCGGCTGGGCAAATTCCTGGGGTAGTCTTTTCAGCAGCAGAAAACAGGCCACTTGCTGCACTATTTGTAAGGGGTTAACTCGAATGGCGTAGCCACTCACCCACCTGTTGCCAGAGAGCCATAGCCTGCTCTGACAGCCCTTTGCTTGGGTTAAACTCCCAGTTTATGATTTCCTTCACCTGCCGGCCTGGGGACAACCCATGCGTTAACTGGGACCTTGGTCCCGATGGGCAGCTCGGCTTTCCTGCCAAGGAGAGCATACTGAGCCACTCGTGTGTTTCCCCAGAAGCCAGCCCGCCTGTGGGTCCCCTACGTTCTCCACGAGATGGGTGGTCCCCACGAGTTATGCTCATGGAGCAGAGCCTGCACCGCGTCCTTCCTGACCCTCTGGCGCACTCCCCGCCCCGAAACTTCGGCCCCGGTACTCACCCACCTGGTTCCGTGATAGTGCGTGTCCCGGGTTCATCGGGGACACCATCCTGCCGACTACGCCACTGTAATAAGTGGAGACCAGAGACGTGGAAAGGTTTGGGGCAGCCACCCGTTTATTACGGTTTCCCGGCTGCAAAAGTCTTTGAGGCATTGTATCAGTCCAAAACAGAACTGCCTGCCAAAGCTACATAATTAGAGATGGCATCATATGTGCCTACTATGCTATTTTTTGGAAAACGACCTTTCAATTCAATTAACATCTCAAAAATAGGGCATACAAAAATACATGGGCTACATTTTACCTGTGGTAAGCTTTCCCATTGCAGGAACTTTTTTCAGAAAGGAGGGACTTTTTAGAAACTCAGGAGCTTTTGTAGTATCCCAACCACAGGAACTCAAAACATTTGTAGTTCCTGGTACATTTTCTACTCCAGGGTATGTATCTTTTGGTTCAGGCAATGAATTATTCGGATTGGTTGACCACAAGCACTGGCATCATCTTACATTAGTTTGGACTTCAGATGATTGAAGATGGAGTGCTGCACTTTACTATGTGCTGCATCAAAGTAAAAATCTGCTCAAATAAGTTCCGATACCTTTAAAGCAATAGTACGGCACATGAACTCCTAATTGCGCCGCACTTGATGCTTCATCACTCTTCATAGCCACCTCCCCGGTGTGTTGCACCATGCACTGCATCAAAGAAGTAAGGGGAGGGTCTCCTGTTAAATGTGTTAATGTCACACAATATCACTCTTCTTAACATATGAAAGTAGTCAGGGCCCATATAATACAGGAACTCACTGGTTCCTTAAGACAAAGTTCCATCAGTGGCAAAGCACCTTATAACTCAACTTGTTTCATCGATCACATTTATCTTGTTTAAAACAAGATAAAAATGCATTCAAGGCAAGATCCACCTTGTGAGAGTTACCATCTAGCTCTGGCATCAGTAGGCTTGAGAATGCACCAAATAAACATCAGTTTGGAAAAAATATTATCAGAAAGCCTTGTCGCCATCACTCCTAACCAACTAACAGCAATATTTAGTGTACTTAGTGGGCTTAAAGTAGACAGAGACAAATTGATTGTGATAGCCCATACCACACTACTACCATGCAGGTTTATCTTGCTTAACTTGAAAAATCCCAACCCACTTTCTACAGCTTGATGGGTAAATGTGGTGGCTCTGAGGCTAAGGATCTGTGCTGGTATCCCAAAGGTTGCTGGTTCGAATCCTTGTCACTGCCAAAAGATATCCTACTCTACTGGGCCCTTGAGCAAGGCCCTTAACCTTCAATTGCTCCAGGGGTGCTGTACAATGGCTGACACAGCACTCTGACCCCAAGGGGCATGCGAAAACGAACAAATTCCTAATACAAGAAATTGTATAAGGCAAAATAAACAACAAAAAATGATTTTCTGTATTATCTGAAATTGAAAAGCAATCACATTTTTGCTTAGAGGATCTGTAAAAATGTTCTTTAAAACATGGCAAGACATAGAAAACTATTTTCCATTCAGGACTGATAGGGGGGGAAAGTTGATTTTTTTCTGTTTTCTGCCCCCCATCTCCCTCTCTCTTCATCTCTGATGGTGGGTTCAGTTTTTGTTTGGTTAAGTTTTGGTGTTCTCTGTTTTCTTGTTTTTTCAATTCCCTGGAACTGTTTCTAGATTGATTTTGTAGTAATTTGTTGTATCCGTTCTGCATATTTTATCTTCTTGATTATATACTATGTTACTTTCTAGAAATAAATCTAATTTTAATAAGCCATGGCAGATTATTAAAATAATTATTTAAAAATATCAAAATTGAAGTTTTGTGCAAACTAATCATCGACGTCCATTAAATCTTTTTCCATGGTGAATGAGTTACAAAAATAAGAAATATAAACTAAAGATTAAAAACAATAACTCAAATCCTTTACCTTTTTCAATCAACAGAATATTCATGAAAATAAAAGGATTTCCAAAAGAAAAATTAAACAAACAATAATAAACCAAATTCCAGCTCACCAGACTACCCTTACTTTTACCACTAGGGAATAAAGAGTGGACCATGCATCCCTCCGCCCCGTTCTCTCTTACTAGCAGTTCAAAAGACTCATGATAGACGCTCAGGTATACGCAGAGAGTCCTAAGGAGAAGATGGGTCACCATTGGACCCTTCCATGCCAAAAAAATGCATGTTATGTTAACTGGCACCTCTATATTTTAAGTATGTGAGTGAGCTCTACCTAGAGTGTGGTTAAGGTCTTTACATCTGTAACCTTGAAATGAATTTAAAAAAATCAATAATGAATGGATACTGACTGTAGAAAATCTTTTTGTATGCCTGAAAAATGTCAAACTAAACATTTTTAACAGATAAAGGTAATTGTACTTTGCAAAATTAATTTTTTGCTTTTGCACCAGCATTGTGATAATCAATAATTTTTACTAGTTTTATTGATTAAAGTTGGTGATGATCACTAGAAACATTATTTTAATGAACATTTCCTTATTTAGCAGCTGTCACACACGTGTGAATAGGAGGACGTTGTGTGGACCAAGTAATGGTAATTCCACGCCAGGCCAGGGGAGGCGGGGTGCAATAAACCTTCTCTTGCTATCTCTGCAGACCAGCCGCGGGAAAGCCTATCTGAATCAGGAACATCACTTCCAGTTCCGCGCCAGAAGAACGTCACTTCCAGTTCTGGCGCCCAGGAAAACGTCACTTCCAGTTCCGGCGTCCAGGAAAACATCACTTCCAGTTCCGGCACCCAGAAGATTGTCACTTCCTGTCCCGGCTCCCAGACTGATGTCAGAGAGACATCACTTCCGGTCAACCTACATCACTTCCTGTTAACATGTCACTTCCTGTTTGACCATTTAAAACCGCCATCTTTTCAAACCTTGATCAGTTCTGTTTTGGACTCCGTACTGACAACATCATTGCTTAAACTTAAAAGACTCCTTTGCAGCTAGGAATATTATATGGGTGGCTGCCCCAAACCTTTTATATGTGTGTCGAGTGGCTTCATTTCACACAGCATATCTAAAAATACTTGATTACTGTCACTTGTATCAGACAGCAAGATGACAGACCTCTTCTACAGTGTTACCCATTCCAAGGTGATTGGTCTTCACCCCAGAATAACCTGTACATGTTGAGCAACTTATATTAACCACATCTTCAGTGAAATGTCTTAGAGTGAGTGTCAAGGTTAAGAAAGGGTGAAATGATTCAAAATAAAACATATCCGGGACTTGTTAATGCTGCATACATAATTTAATCTTGAAAAGAATTCACATTGGGGCTAACATAACTTAAATCAATTACTGACTGTCAAAGTGTAATGCATGTAGATTGCTCACATCCACTGTTTGAACTAAGCTTTTCTGTCACTTGAAATTACACATCTTTAATATTCTATCTCACCTTATTATTATTTTTGACAAAGCTACTTACTGTTTATAAAATGAAGTAACAACTGTCAGTATATGTTAAGCGTGAAACATCATACAGTTAGTTCCCCTTTCCTTTTGCCAAGCGTTCTGTGAATAATTAGCTACCCTAACTTGTTTCACCTATTTTCTAAAGATTACCATTTCTTTGAAATATAGGTGTTTATTAAAGTATGTTTGGGTTATGTATGTGTGTATTTTGCGGAATTCGCGACATCATATTTTGAAAACAAGTGACCACACTTATGGCAGGCATGTGTATCTTTTTCCCTATGCATGGATTAGATCTTCCAAAGGGACCGATGCACTGTTTAGGGCTGGCTCCTGCATTACTCCTGATTGGTATTATGGCCCCCTGCTAGCCGCCTGAATCAGAATAGGCAGGTTTGAGAATATTAAGTTGGTTGAGTGCTCAAGTGCTAGTCACATTAGTTTATTAAAGGGAAAGTAGCACCAGTTAACTATGAAATATTAAATATTATTCATGATGAAATGAGTAGGGTTATGTTAAGCATGGATAACAGCCTTGATCTTGAATGATTTCTCAAGGCTGATGAAACCAAAAAAGAAACCAGAATCATGATCAGTGTGCTCATCAGGATCACAAACAGAAAGCTTGAAGAAAAACAAAACGGCAGCTGATATTTAGGTGGGATATGGCCACCCAAATAAAAATAGGCATAAAAACACCAGTCAGTAAGGTAGACATTGCCAGGCTGTGACAAGACAAGACAAAGAATTCAAGAAGAGGTTTATATATTTTTATGTGTGCACAATACAAGGTGATGTTTACTGGCATTCTCTTATAGATTAGAGAGAGTAGCATAATGTAACCCTTCTTGAAAGATTCCACATATTATTGTTATACATCATTGAATCACAGTGGATTTAATTTGTTTCTTTTGACAATGATCAACAGAAAATGACCCTTTAATTTCAAAGTGAAAACAGACCTCTGCAAAGTACACAATAAATAACAAAATAAAAAACAAAGCACAAAATAATTGACTGCATAAGTATTAATATGACACCCCTAAATCATCACTGGTGCAGCAAATTGGTTTAAGAAGTCACAGAATTAGTTCAGTGGAGATCACCAGTCTGTGGTCAAGCGGTTTTCTTTGATTTTGGCATAGATGCACCTTATCTGGATGGGCCAATCGATGCATCAGTATTGTGGCCTAACCTACACAATGAAGACAAAATAGCATACCAAGCAACTCCACAAAAAGGCGATCAAAAAGCATAGGGGATGTATCTGTTGAGGAAAATATTTAATAAATAAAGAATATTCATGTGTTACAATTACAAATAAATTCACAATGGATGTCCTTTCTTAACTCCAAAGTTGGTGGAGATACCTTTTGCTCTTGCACAAACAGTACAGGAACATTCCATGGAAAAATAAATATCTGTGCTATATGCAGGAATGCTCAATAAGAATCATTACTAAATCTGCTTAACTACCTTTGTTTTTCTCTCCAAAGATGATGAAAAGACAACCCCTGCTGGGTGTCCCTCAGTTTTATATGCTGGGCCAGTCATTAATGCCAGCCCAACATAATCCAATCAGCAATGTCGCCTGTGACCTTTCACCACCCCTGCAGCCTTGATCTAGGTGGAAGTCTTTCTATTTGTCCAGCGCTACTACACACACAAATGCACGCTCCTCCAACTTGAGGCAGTTTCCTGATGGCACCTTCACCTTTACTCTTTCTCCAGTACTTCAAAACTCATGACTCCTCTGCACTCCCGGATTATGTGCCACTTTTATCAGCCAGTTACCCTGATGCAACTTAGGCACCCAAACAGATGTCCTTCCCCATTATGTCATGAAGTAACTCCAAGGATGTCAGATGAGGGTTTAGGTGGGTGACAGGCCTCCTCACCAACGGTGAACTGCCAGCAGCGTTTCCACCTTTGGCTTGCCTCCATACCACCACCGCAGCCATTTGCTCTGGAGCTTCTTCACCTACCACAGAGGTAAGTTCAATTTTTATAATTAGACTATTCAAAAACAGAAAGGCTATGGTTAGTTATTATACTGTCTCAAAATGTTCTGTGATTTGAGCTATCACAAAAGGATATAACATTCTTTGTGGACTAGCTGTGATAATATGTAAAGTGGAGGTGATCCAGACTATCAGTAACACTACCTTTAAAGTATCCCGGCACCAGGTAGTCTTACTGGTCTGTAGTCATTGATTAATTATGATAATATATTTTTTAATCTGCTCAAATTAACCCCCAATTAATGAATTGTAAATATGAAAAAATGGAAAATAGTTTCAAAGTAAAACAAAAAGAGCACCAAATGTAATTAGATTTAAATAACATTGCCTAATAATATGCTGTCAGAGCACAGCAAAATAAATAGCAATTGTAAAGGTCAATACACAAGATTTGCCCAAGTCTAGATTTTCAAACTTAGTTCCTAGAGAACTACTGTGGTTACAGGCTTTTGTCCTTAATGAAATCTTAATTATAAGTTGTTACAGAAGCATTTCACTTAATTAGCTGGCTTGTCTCTATTCACCTGAAGCTGTAAGAATTACTAATAGATTCTAACTGCAGTGTACCTTCACTGTTCACTTTCTTAATAGTCTAAATTCTTAACAGCTTCTTTTAGTTTTCTTTTGTCAAAGACACAAGAGCTGAAAATAACAAGGTAACTGACACTGGAGGCTAACTTGTACTTTACTCCTATGTTCTTTATAAAGTATCTGAGTGCAAAATTTCAAACCAGAAGTAAAAAGTCAAGAGATTAAGGTCAGTCCATAAATCTGCTAACACTCCTGTGTTTTCAATGCTTCCCTCTAATCCTCTTCAATTTTTTTTTCTCCTTCCTAGTCACTGATTCAAAAGTGGTTGCTGTTCTATACAACTTACTGTGCAAAGTGTTTTATTACCTCCTTGCAAGCAATACTATCATACTTCATGATATTACCTCTGTCTCCTGAAACTCAGAGTTCAAAAATATTTCCCTAGCTTAAAGAAACCCAAATCTTCAGCAAATTTACTTGATGTTTGTACATTGATCACATATCTCCCCCTGAAGATGCTACAGCTGTTGTCTGCAGATTCTGTTTTGTCCATTCTGTTTTTTGTCAAATAACAGGTGCTTTCATTCAGACTTTCTGGGATTGCATTGCAGTTTTCAAATTTGTAAACTTTTATGATTCATAAAGATAAATCTTCTCATGCATTTCTATTCTTGGACCTCTCCTTGCTGCTCCTTAACCTTATTGAGAAAAGGCTTATTTCACTTGGCACAACAGCAGGTAAGTAACAATTAATATCCCGATGCAACAGTACTGTCTCACTATTCTTTATTCATTGCAAAGACTAGGGGGCTTTGCTCCCTGCTCGCTTGCCAACCCCCGGGCCTGCGCTATGCGCTTGCCCCTTTGCAGTTCTGCCACACGTATAGGGATGCGGGTGTACAATTTAAACAGATTGTTATTTTCATGGAAGTTGTTACATATGCATAATAGCACTAACTAGCGAGTAATTAACCCTATTCAAAAATAGTAAAACTTACTAATTTGAGTGTAAATTATGTTTCATGTTGCATTAGTGTTATTCATTGCATAATACAATTTTGTTCTGTTTGGCTTTGAAATTAACACACATATACTTTTAAAACCAGTAAAAACAATTTTTCGAATTAAATTTCATCAATATTGCACTGAATTTTGATTCAGTGTTTGGACTTTCATAGTGACAACGCAATGCCACGGCTTGGCTCTTCTGAGAAGTTGCTGGATGGTGTTGAGGTTGTGATATGGGATCTAGAGTGCCATTTGCAGCATCAGTACAGGGAGGAAGACTAAACACTACCAAGGAGAATTGCTCGCATTTAGCTGCAAATCAAAGTTCCACTTTATTTATGGTGCCAAGCAGAGTTGTGTTGCGGTGCAGCAGTCTATTAGGCAGTTTAAGTAACGTGAAGAAGTCTGTTATGATTCTGCCTTTGTCCAGAAATGGTTCCATAAGCTTTATAACCATAGTCTCATAAAGTCTTTCTCCTGAAGAAGGACTAGGATCTTTTCCTAAATAAGAAGTGGCATTACACATGTGCTTTGTCTCCCAATCTGCTGCAGTCCAAAACTTTATGGCAAATTTGTCAGGCTTGGTTGAGATGTATTGCAAGAAAGGACACCGGATATTGGTTAGAAACAGTTGCTCATCAACAGTAATATGTTGCCCTGGGTTGTAACTCAAAACACAGTTCTCAACAAAACGTTGCCAGATGTCCGAGCTCGCAGCAAATCTGTCGTTTTTCACACGTTCTGCACAGGTGTCTTTGTTGTCAAAGCGCATATGCCGCATGATAGTCTGATAGCGGTCACGGGGTATTGTATCTTTCATTGCCAGTACAACAAATAATTCTGTGCAAGCATCAACCACAGCACCAACTGTGGTCATCAATGCTCTTGTGAAAAGAATGAAGATAAACGCAATCAAGAAAGACGTCACTCCTGGTTCCAGTGCCCAGAAACACTTCACTTCCCGTTCTGCTGCCCAGAAAGACGTCACTTCCGGTTCTGGCCAGATGACATCACTTCCAGTTTCTGGCCTATAAAGACTCCACATCCCAAAACCTGATCAGTTCAGTTTTGGAACTCAAACCAACCACATCTCTCTTGTTTTCAATACCCTTTTGCAGCCAGGGACAATATACGGTTGGCTGCCCCAAACCTTTTTTTGTGTGTTGAGACTAATTCTTTTACAACATTAATGGTAATAATAATAGCAGCTCACTATTCAAAATGGGAAGAATCCAGGCTCGAAACTGCAATCTTTTGATTACAACACAGTAGTTCTTACTTATGGGTAGTATTATGCATGCGGCAACTGTCAAAATGTCAATCAAATTTGATGGATGACCGGAAGTCCCACCCCTTTCCTTTGACGTCATTAATGTGACCTTTCTTTGAACTCGCCCCCACACCCCTTTCTGTTTTTTCCTCAGGAAACGGCAAAGATCCGATTGTCGGATGTCTGGTCCTTCCTTGAACCCGCTAACACCCATCCTGTTTTTTCCGCAGGAAATGGCAAAGATCCGTTTGAAGGATGTCTGTCCCTTCTTTGAACCCGCCCCCACCCACCTGTTTGCCCCAGGCCCAGGAAACTGTCAAGAGCAGACTTGATGGATGGGTGCCCCCCTCTTTGACCCGGCCCCCCTCTTCCGAAGACAAGTTCAGACACGTCCGGGCAAGTATCTATCCAGATCCAGCCGTCCCTGCCACGGCCTCCGGTCAGCAGCCCCAGACCCTGCCGGACCAAGCTACATGTGCCCCGGCATCAAGGCCCTGCCTAGGACCCCTCCGTCAGGCAGCCCCTGAGGCGGGGACACCACATGTTGGTTGAAGCCTTCACTTCCAGGCACAATTCTTCCGAGGACATACACAGACACACATGCTCCTGCCTATATCGCTTTGGGTAAGTCCACACGTATCTGTCTATTATTTAAAATAGCTATCTAACCTTTGATTTATCTAAGTCAAAACCTTTTTACCTTATCCCTGACAATCCTTTCACAGAAACGTCCAGTTGTTGAATTTTCCAACTCACAGAAAGCAATGTGCCGCTTCTCTCTCTATACATCAGAATACATGGGCTCTAAAAACCTGACCTGCTATTAGCAACCCTGCACTCATGGTTCTCTCTCTACACAGCAGAATACATGGGCTCTAAAAAGCTGACCTGCTGTTACTAACCCCTGCACTTTCTCTCTCTACACAGTTGATGCCTGAGAGCAGACAGCCTCTGTGCTGAAAAAATCTGGCAGCCACGCGGCTGTGAGATGCCCCAGGGGCCAAAGCTCTAAGCGTACACGCCGGCAAGGTCGTGTAGTTCGAAATACACACTGACCGGATCTCTCTGTCTACATAGAGGATCGCGGAGGAGCAGACAAACCCCTCCCTCCCTCGCTCGCTCCCCCGCCCTATTGCTCTGCTCCGCTGACAGATAGTGTACGACACAGGCCAGGTAATGGCCAGACCCTTAACCTGCTGTGTTCAGCGAGCTCATGCTAACCAACAGATGGTCATAAACCCCGAGAGGTAAAAGCTTTTAATGACCCTAAAAGAAATCAAAGGTTACAAAGGTGACTTTTAAAAATACTGGACTTTTCGGTGTCCGGCCAAAGTCACGGACAACGGACAATACTCGGATGTCCAGTGAAAATGATGGTCATGCATCTGCGACCCTAATTAACCGAAATTCCCTTCTACTTTTCGGAGCTCGGGCAAAGATCCGGATATAAACTGTCAATACAAGGATATGCATTTATAATGTTTGTCACGCACCTGATCGAAAGCCCTTATAAAAATACAGCTCTTTTCTCTATAAATTAAGTTGCGTCAGAAACACAAGATCTTTCCCCTGATCGTCGATCGGAACGTCAGGATGAATACAAGCCGTGACGGTGTGTTTTCACAAAATTCTTAATGATTTTTGCTAATTATGGCTAAGACTAAATGAAATTTAATTATCGTTCATACAGCCTACTCTTCAGGACGCACTCTCGCCCGTAATCACGGTAAGAATATTCATGATTCTTATAAGCGTGATCAAATATGTATCAAATATGTTGTGAACCTCGCCCCGGACACAGACAAGCAGACACGTTAATGTCACCCACAAACACAGGTTTATTCTCCATTTCTCTCTGTACAATTCTGCTCACCAACCCCCCTCAGTCCAGGCCACTCCAATGCCTTCTCTTTTCTTCTTCTCTTTTTCTCTCTCTCTCTTTCTCTCTCTCTCTCTTCTGACCGCCTCCTTCCTCTTCCAGACGTTGCCACTCTTCCACCCGACTCTTGTCCATGACTGGAGGGAGGCGGCCTCTTCTATAGGAACCCGGATGGGCTCCAGCTGCTTCCCGGCCATCTCCCGCGGACACACCCCCGTGGCGGAAGTGCCGCTGCACCCGAAGCCATCCGGGTGTCCCTGTCGTCTTCCCCACTTCCACCACACCAGGAAGTGCGGGCTCCTGGGATGATCAGGCACTGGGGCGCCGCCTGGCGGTGGCCACGGGTCCCTACAGGGCTGGGCTTCCAAGCCCTCTACCCGAGGCCTCCAGTATAACCAGGACGGACGCCCCCTCTCAGTCTGGAGGAGGCACAAGCCCTCCTCTGGTCCTCCTGGGCGTCCCAGCCGGGCTCCAGCCCCGGCCGGGGACCACAATGTATTAAAACGGCACGTTGAATTCTTAGCGATTGGTTCAATCCTTATATATTTTTTAGAATTATACATCAGAGCAGAATCTGAAAATGGTAAGCCTCTTTTAAAATGTTTGCATGAAGTTTGGACCTGTCATGAAAGGACTTGATGAAAGGACGTGTGAGTGCATATTTGAGTATAATTACGTTTGAATCCTTTATTTTTATCTTAGAGGGCTACATCGTGATAGATTCACCGTGCGGAAGAGGGTAAGAACCGTTTTTGTTTTTTAATTTGCTCTTTGATTACAGCGTGCATATAGGAGTGTGAGTAGACTTGCGCGTGAACGTGTGTGTGTGTGTGCATGTGCGTGTGTACGAGGGCTTGGGAGCGCTTTGTCGTAAGCGCTTTCATTCATTTAATGCCGCCGAGTAGATGCATCATGTGTAAATGAATAGGTTTAAGAGGTACCTGTATTTATTCGGTTATAGCTTCAGAATCAGGAAACCCTTTTTATCCAAATCTGTGTAGGGATTGCTCGTGCATTTTGGTAAAGTGATTTGGTTAGTTACAATTAGCCTATTTAGGACAAAAGTCTGTCTTAACGCCGTAAAATAGAGTTTTTATACGGACAAGCTTCTATCGGAATGAATCGTACATGAAAAGGTGCGATGTGCAATAGAACGTGCAGTTTAAAATCATGAGCTGTGCGTGAGTGGATTGTTTGTTTAAAGAGAGCCATCATTTTGTATGGTCCGCGGCAAGCTTTGGAAACTGGGGACTTGTTATATTAAAAAGCGTCTGCCTTTTGTTTTTTAGACGAAAACCCTTTACAAAGTGAATCAGCTTCTCAAAGGGAATACCCCGGTCCATCCAACTGCCGTAAGTGTCATTTTAGATATCCGTTTACCTAAGAAATGTATGAAGCATACAGAATTCCAGATTATGTGAAAAGAGGTGATTAACTGAGAAGTTCATAACTATATTTCCAGGGCACTCCCCTCCGGGTATTTTAACGCAAGTGTTGGCCGGATCAGACAATCTAGCCCGGTACCATAACTGGCAGAATCTACAAACACCGCCGCTCTCGGAGACCAGCGCTCAGGATTCACCGAAGCATACTGACAGCATCATTCAGCAGTCTCCGGTTCGCTCTGATAACGGCGATCAACATTCTACGGACCATTCCGAGGTCGGGGAGCAGCATTCTCCGGCGATCTCTGAGCTCAGTTTTAATTCCATTATCTTGAGGTCTTCTCCACAATCACCGACGCAATCTTATTCTAGTCGTTGGGCCCCTGTGCAGGCATCGCCTCACTCTGACCAAGGATCATGGCGTAGAATTCATTATTCCCCCGATATTCCCTTCGTCTTGACCACCAGCGGAGACATTGACAAAGACTGGAACAGCTGGCCGAACAACTTCACCAATTACTGGTGCAATTTGTAGAATTAGAGGCTCCTGTGTACAACTCCATACCCGAAATGTGTTTATACTTGATGCATATGTATGCTTTTTACATTGCTCTAACCCGTAATTAAAGGAGAAGTTTTATATATTTATATATTTATATTTTTAAAAAATATTGTTGATTGCATTATTATTATATTTTGTTTAATAATTGGATTATTATTTTATTACTTTTTTATTACTTTTATTTTTATTATTATTATATTCTGTGTTCATAATTGTAGACTTTGATTAAATTTAGGTCATGCCTGAAAGCAGTTCTAGCAGTACCAGCAGTGGCAGTGGCAGTGATACAGACAATGTGTGTGAATATTCTGGAGGGCGTAAAGGTAGGAAAAGACCATCCAGTGAAAAAAAGAGATGTCTGATAACCTGGAATATTCTATAAAACCTCCTAAAATCCCCACCCCTCCGCGATCTCCTCAAATTGTTCAATCACCACACCCGGTGACACATCCGATCCACAATTTTGACCTCATTAATAATGCGCTCCAGGTTCTAAATTCTGATGAAATAACCATAGTTAACGCCTTGTGGGAGCTTTTGAATAATAACTCTTCTGAGGCTGGAACGTCTTCAGGCCCCTCACAACAACCTAATGCCCTAGACACGAATGTAAAACCCCCACAAAGTTCTAACTCTTCTGAGGCAGGAACGTCTTCAGACCCTTTACAACCTAATGCCCTAGACACGAATGTAAAACACCCACAAACTTCTACCTTGGGAGTGTCAGAGGACTCGTGCTCCTCCAGTGAAAGCAGATCCCCACTTCAACACTTTTCCGTCGACGACCCAGTAATACAACCTTCTACCTCAGGGTGCATCAAGGTCCATCTTCAGCACTCGCCTGCTGATGACTTAACAAGGGCTGATAATTCAGCTCCTCAGACCGGCTCCAGGGTGACAAATCCTTCCGGGGTACTCACGACTCTTGAAGTCAACTCTCCACAGCCATCGCCTGTAGATGATTTAACAGAGTCGGATAATTCGACTCCTCAGACCGGCTCCGGAGTGACTAAACCTTCCGGGGTAAACTTGAGTCACAAAGCCGACTCTCCACAACCATCTACCTCACATGCGGACAATCCTTCATCTCCAGACCCATCAGTAAACTCCCCGCAGCCCTCCACTTCTAGATTAAATAATGTGTCAATAACAGAGCGTCCAAAATTTAACAATATCGAGATTAGACACCGCTTCAATTTTTCTGAGGCCCACACACTTGATTCATTCGCCGAAGTTTTTAATTATATACACGAGACTCTTCAACAAATATCAGACAGTTTTACAAGCACTTTGAATCCTAACGATCTAGTATAATTAGAATTACGTGCCGATTCTCTCAACCCCGGTGTTTTTTCCCTGACCCCCGCGGGTATGCTTTCTGTGGAGGATTTTTTTAATCAAATTGAAGCACTTCTCCAGAGCCATGCTACTATTTTAGCCAATTCCAGTCTGACGCTAATCGTTCAGGTTGTGAGGGCTCCATCTGGTGGCGGGGGCTCTAGGCGTAAAGCCTGTACCCTTTTCAACGATGTAATCGTTCAAAAGAAACGTAAACATCTATGGATCTCCTTCAACCTGGATGATCAGTGCTGTTTTGCCAGGGGTTTGCTGGCTGTATTAAACATTAGGTTCAGAAACAATCAGAAATTGTGTGAACAAGAGGCTCGTCGATTGCACGTCAGGGTCGGATTATCAACGGATCAGAAAGTAACATTTTCAGATATTGAAAAGTTTGAGAGGTTAATGGGAATTAAAATTGTCGTCTGGTACCGGGAGACGAATGGTAGTGCTCTATTAAAACTTGAAGCGTGCAGTGCCCGAAAAGCAAAGACGGCTTTCCTGTTTTTGCATGATCAACATTATTACGGGATTTTGAATCTAAAAAGTTTTCTGGGTTTTTCCTACATCTGCGATTTCTGCTACACGGGGTAATCTAATCCGTCACATCATCTTTGTAAACAACACAGTGACGTCTGTTTATCTACAGACTGTCAAAGGGTTGATGGGGAGACTTTTCGATGTGCCGATTGCCATCGTTTCTGCCGAACAAGGTTTTGCTTCAAACTGCACAAAACGCGCAAATTCAATGAAAAGATGCTCAGTTCTGAAAGTATCTGTGACATCCATAAAGTCTGTCCCCTCTGCAAACTGAGATACAGCTCGAAAACGGATTCAAAACCTCACAAGTGACAACCCAAACATTGTCGCATTTGTAGAGCTGTCACAAAAGAATCAGATGAAAATCATCAGTGTTTTATTCAAAGCTTACCGCAAAGACCAACCCACGAAAAGTACGTTTTCTATGATTTTCTAGTGCATAGTTTTGTAGAACACGGTCTTACAAAAGAAATAACGGTTCATGGCTCACAGATTCATAAGAACAAAAAGAAACTGACGTTGCAAAATCGTCCACTCAGAAAAAGATTCAGAGTGGTGTACAACAAAAGGGTTCTATTGCCTGATTTCACATCAATCCCCTATGGATACTAAAGAGGGTTTTGATATTAGACTTCAACATCCATTCTCGAAAATAGTCAAATTGCATTTTGTGAAAAAGCTCTTGGAGTACGTGGACCATGTGCTTTCTCGCCGCCCAGACAATATAGTCTGGTTTTACAGCTGCTGGCAGCCTCTGTACGACGAGCTGCTAGCCCAATTTCCCAAAATCTAATTTTTGGAGGGGTTACCCGTCTCCTTAAGCGACGATGAACTACTGTACTTCCGCCTGATCGTGTTAACTTGGTAATCGTCGACTATTTGATGGAACAGGCGAGTCATTGCGAAGAGATAGAGAGGGCCTTCACAAAATATACTCACCACAGGAATTTGTCCATCATTTACCTGGTCCAAAATTTATTTTTTCAAGGCAAGAAAAGTAGAACGATAAACCTGAATGCCAATTACATTACCTTCTTTAAAAATCCTCAAGATAAACTGCAAATTACCAATTTAGCGCGTCAAATGTACCCTGGAAGGGTTACATTTTTCTTGGAGGCCTTTGAGGACGCTACAAGACAGCCTTACGGTTATCTGTTGGTGGATCTGAAAGCCCATGCGCATGACGAATTTCGTTTACGTACCTGATTGTTTCCTCCCGAATGGCCTGCGGTGTACGTCGTGAAAAGATAAAGACGTTCCATTTTCCAAGTATTTGACAAAGTTCCGGCATGTCGTGCAGAATAAAAAGAAATTTCCTTATGCTGAAGACCCTACATAGGGCCTCCTGTCGTCGAAGAAAAGCGTTGCTGAGACGATTTAATTTACGCCCTGTCAGAAATAGCTCTCAATACTTTAAAAGGCCGCATCCCCCTGACGTCCAGACAGTTCAAGTTGCTGAAGAAACATCGTTGCGCCATTAAAAAACTCACCATTAAAAAGAAAAAAACCCTTTTAAATTAGAAAGGAGGGTTTCTCTGAGCCTTATTAAGCGCCGCCATCCCTTTCATTACTAGTTTAATAGGTTTGAGACTATAAATATGGAATACACACGCAACATGTACCTGGTCCCTCAACAGCAAATGGCTCAATGGCAACAGAAAAACTCAGCTTCCACCAACCTTTTAAGCGCTACGGAAAAGTGAACTGGATAAACAAATAAAATTCATACTCAAACGTAGTGACTTGACCGCCGAAGCAAAAGTTAAACTTTATACGAACGTCTTGCAAAGATACTTCACCTTTGTGAAAAAAGCGGATAAAGAAACCGGTCCTCTGACGCTATTGCTACCTGCTGAGAGCAAGGAGGAACCGCAGGGGGATCTCAAAGAGACTCCTAGGGCCCCCGAAGACCGTGTGTACGACGAGATTTTAAAAAGTGCGCCGGATAAATAAAAAAAATACACTGAAATTATTTTACAGATAATGTCGCATCACCCTAATACAACCTACTGGAATGGCTTGGGAGAGTTTGTGTTTCGCGGAAAACCTTTACCCAGTACGAATATGGTCGATCTAATGTGAAACTTAACCGCCCGTCACAACATACTGTCCTATCGTAGGCCTCGGGGTTGGAAAGAATTTGTTAAGATCCTGGCCGGTTTGAACATTCCGACCTCCGCCGTGCCAAACGCCGACACGAGAGAACTTCTAGAGAGCTTCTGCCCCAGAGGGGTCTGCCGCCTCTATCACTGCCGCTGCATCGCCCTCTGCTGCTTCCGATACACCTGTTGGCAAGAAAACTAAAGCTCGCAAAAAGAATAAATGGATTCCTTATTGAAATGTAACTATATTTTTGTTTACTAAAATATTACATTTGATTATACAGAATGTCTATTCTTTATTAAGATAATTACAGGTCATAGAACTTTGCATACAGGGGTGCTCCTGGAATACTCTAGAAGTGTTCTGAGACAACAACAACAACAACAACATTTATTTATATAGCACATTTTCCTACAAACAGTAGCTCAAAGTGCTTTACATAATAAAGAATAGAAAAAAGACACAATAAGAAAACAAAATAAATCAACATTAATTAACATCGAATAAGAGTAAGGTTCAATGGCCAGGGGACAGAAAAAACAAAAAAACTCCAGACGGCTGGAGAAAAAATAAAATCTGTAGGGATTCCAGACCATGAGACCACCCAGTCCCTTCTGGGCATTCTACCTAACATAAATGAAACAGTCCTCTTTGGATTTAGAGTTCTCACGGAAGGGCTTGATGATGATGATGGTCACGTAGACTTCTGCCTTTAAATCCATCCATCATTGTTGGAGCATCATGAAGCTTTGAGTAGGTGGAGGTGGCACAGGCCACCACCACAAAGAAACCGGAAAAAGAAACAGAAAAGAGAGTAGGGGTCAGTACGGATTTTAGAGCCACCATGAGTAGTTATTATAAGGAAATTAAACATACAGAGTATCAGGATTAAGTTAAAATAAATTAAATTGAAGTTATAGAAAGGCCATGTTAAAGTAATATGTTTTCAGCAGTGTTTTAAACTGCTCTACTGTATTAGCCTGGCGAATTCCTATTGGCAGGCTATTCCAGATTTTAGGTGCATAGCAGCAGAAGGCCGCCTCACCACTTCTTTTAAGTTTTGTTCTTGGAATTCTAAGGAGACACTCATTTGAGGATCTGAGGTTACGATTTGGAATATAAGGTGTCAGACATTCCGATATATAAGATGGGGTGAGATTATTTAAGGCTTTATAAACCATAAGCAGAATTTTAAAGTCAATCCTGAATGACACAGGTAACCAGTGTAGTGACATCAAAATTGGAGTAATGTGTTCAGATTTTCTTTTCCTAGTTAGGATTCTAGCAGCTGCATTCTGCACTAGATGCAAACAATTTATGTTTTTTTTGGGTAGTCCTGAGAGGAGTGCGTTACAGTAATCTAGTCGACTGAAAACAAATGTGTGAACTAATTTCTCAGCATCTTTCATTGATATAAGAGGTCTAACTTTACTTATGTTTCTTAAGTGAAAAAATGCTGTCCTAGTGATCTGATTAATATGCGATTTAAAATTCAGATTACAGTCAACAATTACCCCTAAGCTTTTTACCTCCGTCTTGACTTTTAATCCTAATGTATCCAGTTTATTTCTAATAGCCTCATTGTATCCATTATTGCTAATCACTAAGATTTCAGTTGTCTCTTTATTTAACTTGAGAAAGTTACTATTCATCCATTCTGAGATACAAGTCAGACATTGTGTTAGTGAATCAATAGAATCAGGGTCATCAGGTGCTATTGATAAGTACAGCTGTGTGTCATCAGCATAGCTGTGGTAGCTCACGTTGTAACCTGAGATAATCTGACCTAACGGAAACATGTAGATTGAGAATAACAGCGGACCCAGGATAGAGCCTTGTGGAACACCATATCGGATATCATGTGTCTTCGAGTTGTAATTACCACAACTAACAAAAAATTTTCTCCCTGTCAGGTAGGATTCAAACCAATTTAAGACCGTGCCAGAGGCCCACCCATTGACTAAGGCAATTTCTAAGAATATTATGATCAATGGTGTCAAATGCAGCACTCAGATCTAAGAGGATGAGAACAGATAAATGGCCTCTGTCTGCATTCACTCGCAAATCATTTACTATTTTAACGAGTGCAGTTTCTGTGCTGTGATTTGTTCTAAAACCCGACTGAAATTTATCAAGAATAGCATGTTTATTTAGGTTGTCATTTAGCTGCATAATGACTGCCTTCTCCAGAACTTTACTTAAGAGAGATGGGTCTAAAATTTTCAAGAGCCGAGGGGTCAAGATTATGTTTCTTAAGAAGGGGTTTAACTACAGCAGTCTTAAGACAGTCTGGAAAGACCCCCGTATCTAATGACGAATTTACTATGTCAAGAATATGTTACAGGTTTTACTGGAAGTACTTAGGAGGCATTCCTTTGAGTTACCTGGGTTTAGTAGGCGATCGATTGTAGAAAATAAGACTCTGGGATTACTAGCATTGTTATTTATAATCTTGGAGAAATAGCAGCGTCTCTCAAGACGGACAGTGTTATTGTATTCTGTTATTTCGACTTTTAATATTTCATGGTGGATAGTAAGTTTAGTCTTCCTCCATTGACGCTCAGCTCTGCGGCATGTTCTCTTTAAATCAGACACTCTTTGGGTCTTCCATGGTATAACAATGCTAGAAGATTTTTTCACTGTCTTTTCGAGTGCCACTATGTCAACAGCAGCTCTCAATTTAGTATTAAATCTTAAAGACAAGGTACTGACAAAATTTTGAACCATATCATCGTTCTTGGTGACCTCATTAAAATACAGGTTCATGATCTCTTGATAAGAACGTCCTTTTCCTCTGTGATGCAGGAAAAAAAATACAGTGCTGTCCGCAGACACTGGAAAACCAGCTTTGAAGTTGACAGTTATGGTGAATAATTTCTTTGCAGTTTCTGTTTAAAAAGCTGTATATTTCATTAGGAAAATAGATAAAGTCTGGCGGGGCTCCGTAGGAGTCAAAAAATTCTCCAATTCCGTCTTCTATGAGATGTATCACCAGCCAGTGCTCTCCGGGTTGATTTTAACAGTGAGTGTTGACGATGATCATGGCCGGGAGCTTCGTAAGTATTTTTTCAGGCAGTTCGTCGCAAGCCAACACTCCGTAAAGCTGATTTTCTGTGTACAGATCACCGGAAATGAGTTCCAAGATCTGCAGGGTGTTCATGCTTTGTTAGTAATCATATAGGATGTTTCTTCTCTGGTTTATTTCAATAATGTTTTCAAAGACGGCGTACACTATTAGATTCACGGTATGGGGTAGAGGTTGTCGAAAACGTATTTCATATCTCATGTTCCCCGTTTTCACCAAGGAGAAATTCTTGATCAGGCGTCAAATCAAAGGCGAACAGGGTGTATCTCTGGGGGAAGTCAGAGTAGCTAATGGCTAGAGTCTGGTCTTTCAAATGTTTTCCCGATGCCAACACGAGATTGTAATATTCTCGAGCTGTGTTGTCATTAGCAAAATTGGGTTAAAAGGGCTTGGCTGGAATCTGCTCTCCGTCCAAATAGAAGGCCAGGAATTCAACTGGTTATGCTTGAAATTGAAGGGATTTCTGGCGTAATCCCCAGAAAAGGCCTCATTATCCACCATGCCAATGACCACGTACTTGGGCAACTGCCCCAAGAACAAGTTCTCCTGATTGCTCACATGTATCCCTGCTGGCATACTGAGAACTTTCATATTCACTCTTTCCATGGGGTACTTGGCGTTGGAAGTTGTGAGAGCATGGGTATGCCCTAATTTCACAGCCACCAAAACTTTAACTTTCTTGACCAAAAGAGAGGCGGATAAAATGTTTACTTTGTAACGATCGGCATCTCCGGACATCAGACAGAATTCATTTTTGCTGTGAACAATTTTTATTTTAACATCCACTCCATTTAGAATTAATTTTTCTTGAAAAAATAGGTCGGAATGAATAGGCCCGAGGAGTTCTACTGTTTTACCCTGTGCTGTATAACTGTTTCTTTTTTTGAATCTATCCAAGGCGGTGTTTTCATTTTCGTTGGCCGTGTCTTTGTAAAAAAGACCCGAAGCAAATTGGAACTTGACAGTTTCATTGCTGTAATTTAACAGTTCCTCAAAAAGGGCCCTGTATGGGTAGAGGCTGGAACTCTGTGATATTAAATGGTCTCCGAGGGTCACGTCTACATGTGAAAATAAAGCGGCTATCAGATAATTAACAAAGGTTACCCTGGCCATGGGTGGCGGATTAGTTCTGTCGGCATTGACGATTTTGCACCGGACGTGTAGAAGCGTGTTATTCAGATCCAAGTAGTCTTCACCATTCCCAGTAATCAAAAACTCTAGCGGCGCGACTTCAGATAGAGCTGAGAGAGGGGGTACCTCGACGTAGATGCTTTTTTTCTACGCTAGTCTGAGTATAGGGTACCGTAAACAACTCCAGTTCGGATTTCACACACTCTTGAGACTTTCGATGAACGAAAGACATTTTGAGTTAAAAAATGTTTTTCGATTTCTTTTTTCTGCGGACGCGGGACTTATCCTTGTGGCTGAGAGAAGAAAATGAACGGCGCGTCTTTTTGAGGATGGGGCCGGCGCGTGAACCGGGAGGTCTCTTATGTGTAGTTTTCCTCATTACCAGCAGCCCCGACCCCCCTTGATTTTCTTCGCTTCCTCGAGTCAACGCTCCGGACATGGCCCCTGCCACAACGTCTTTGACGATATTCTTGGTGGCTGATTTAATGTGCGGTTTGACAATTTCAAAGCCTCTTTTCAAGTGAGGCAGAGCTCTTCTAAACAGACCTCGGAATATTCCTCCGATCCCAGAACCGTACATCACGGGAGCCCCGGAGAAACCAGGGAGCCCGCTACCCGCTTGGGCTTCGTAATAATGCACGTAAGGGGTAGGGTCCAGGTAAGATCTCATCTCTGTATTAGTTGTGCACGCACGTCTTTATTTCAATGGTCAAAGTATCAAACTGAGTCTTGCTGACCGGAGCGTAGTGTGGCTTGTCATAGGTGATTGTGGTAATCTTATTCATCTCATCTTCAATATGTACGCATCTCAAGAGAGGGACATAGCTGTCTCCGACTCTTTGGTGAGACACAATGTCACTGTAGACGTACAAGGTATAAAACCCCGCTCTGATATCCGCGGGGTAAGGAGCCTCATTTGGCAGGCCTATGGTCATGTCCGAATGGGCTCCTAGAATTCTCCCCAACTGCCCCCTGACATGAAGAGTTTCATCCTTCGCAGTGTTTACGACGTAGAATCTTTGTTCCAGAGCGTTGTTGCGGAATCTCACGGTGTTTTTAGGTATCGGTAAACCTGAAGAACCAGCCTCGAAGGTTTTGGGTTTCTTTCAACACCGCTTCATTCATCTTAGAGGTCACTTTCTCGAAGCTAGAGTAATAGCCTGCAGGTATAGTATAAAACCTGGTTAATCGCAGAGACACCAGAATAAAATCGTTATCCGGTTTGTCTAGGGTGTTCCAGGTGTGAGGATACTGGATTTCGGCCAAACCTACTTTCCAGGGACCCTGTAGTTCGATGGGTGCGGCTAATTTAATAGTAAACTCAGCGATGGTATTGTTAGGGAAAACATCTTGGGAAGAATTGCTGGGAAGAACGACGTAAAAGCTTTTTCTCTCCATTGTAAGCACCCGTAAATGAAATACTAATGTTTGCTTCTCAGTATTTAACGTCTTGCGTGTAGCTTTCAGGGATCCAACTGTTAAACTTTTCGGGCCATCCAAGACATTTCACCAAAATATGCTTTTTTCTATTATATTTTTTTTCGCAAGAATCTTTTCAATCCTGAAGACGTCCGTACCATGAATCTTTTGTAACTCCGCGTCGTAAAAGGAACCTATAATGTCTTCGCCGTCGTAATCTTTGAGCTTGTAGACCAGGAGATCCCTTGGGAGTAATTCAGAAACGGTAAATACCTTGTCTGAAAAGGTTTGTTCATATCCTTTGGTAAAAGGATTCCGGGTTTTTGACACTCTCACCGTATCACCGACTTTGAGCTTACAGTATATTTTGGGTTTCTTTGGGTTTTAGTTAGACCGTATAAGGTTTTAAAGACTTTCCAAGAATTGGAACTATTCACTTCGGCAGGAGCCATTTTTATACCTTGGTGATAGCTCAGATTATAAGATTTCGCCAAGGCCTGTAACCCCGGCAGATAGGACCGGGTATTCCGGGAGCTGAAATAACGCCACATTTTGGTCTTCAGAGTTCGATTGAACCTCTCCACCACCGAAGCCTTTAATTCACTAGCGATGGTAAAATGTTTAATCCCGTGTTTATTGAGCAGGCTTTGAAATTCCCGATTGAGAAACTTTTTACCGCTATCGGTCTGTAGTTTGACGGGAACTCTACCTTCCTCCAAAATTTCTTGAAAAGCCCTTGTTACTTCTTTACCCATTTTGTTTTTCAGTACCCTGACCCAGGCATATTTAGAATGAATATCTATACAAGTCAGCAGATACTTGTAACCTTGGTTATACTCGACCAGGTTTGTCATATCTACCAGATCGATCTGCCATTGCCCGTCTATATTGGAAACATACACTTTATTCCTTTTAAAACGAATTCTGGTCGGCTTATATATTGTGTAGGTGTATTGCCCCGATAACCAGTCGGCCAACTCTTGGTCCCCAATATGGTGACCCACACGCAAGAGAGCTCTTTTCAAGGATTCTATACCCCCCAAAGCCCCGACATTCTCTGGGCTATAATATGTTTTTTCCAAGACCTGCTCCATCGTCTGTGATAAAACAGACACTGACAACACTTAAACATATAGAAAACATTTATTTAGGATTCTGCTTTGCTCAGACTGCTTCAGGTTCAGAAAGACCCATCAGTTCTATCATATCATTAAATTCCAGGTCATATTGGAGTTGGTCTCGTCCGATGCAAGAGATGGACGTCTGAAGTGGAGCTCCGCTAGCAGTGGTGCTATTTTTCATATTATTTGCTTATTATTCTGAGATATCCTGTATTTATTCAACCCGAGAGGGACCGCTACAGTATATGTAAACACATATAAACATGGCCAACAAGAAGGGGTCGAAAGAATCGAAGACTAAAGCTACATCCAAGCTGCGATCAGCAAGCCCTAGTTCGAGATACGGCCTCTCAGAGACAGACCTGGATCAGATGGGCGAAAGTACAGACTCCTCGGGACCACGGTCCGCTACATCGTCGCCGGCTGAGAGCGAAAAGGGGAGCAAAGGTGCGATCGTGAGTGCAGATGTGGATAGCTCGCCGATTGGAGAGGATTACCTGAAACTGGAAAAGGCCGGGAGGTCCGCGGCTTCAGTTACGCAATTACGCGGGACTGGAGCAGCGGGACACCGCTTCAGCAGAGTCTGCTGCTTCATCTACGGTACAAGAAGGCACATTTGAGCTATCTGAACTGAAAGTGTTGCTCGCTGAGCTCACGCAAGATATAAAGGAAAGCGAGAAGGCTAATGAGAAAGCAACGGCAAAGGCACTTGAGAGACTGAAACAGGAATTAAAACAGGAGATGAAACAGGCCAATGAATGTCTGCGACAGGAAATCCAACAGGCAAATGAAAGGCTGCGACAGGAATTCCAACAGGCAAATGAAAGGCTGCGTCAAGAGGTACAACTTGAACTTCGACAGGTGCTGGGTAAAATTGAAGAGCGCATTGAGAAAAACTCGGCTAAACTGAGCACGCTTGCTGATCGATTGGAGCATCTTAGTGAGACATTCACGAATCGGATCGAAATAGCCGAACATCTAGCTGCCAGTGCCGAGGAAAGAGCAGTAAATGTCAGTTGAATGTAAAAACTCGGAGAAAAACTTGGAGACAGACTGGCTGCTTTAGAAGATGGGAATAGAAGGTATAATGTCAGAATTGAAGGCTTGCGGAGAATCGAGAAAGTTTAAACCCCGTGAAATTCGCAACTGAACTTTTTTCTAAAATAATCGGGGGCGACTTTAAAGCAGAATCTGAGATAGCAGCGGCTTACCGCATACGCGGATCAAACACCGTCAGACCCGACCAAGATCTTTTATAGTTCGTTTTGAACGATTATCATTTAAGTTAGAGGTGATGGAACTCCTCAGGAAAAAAAAGGAAGATATTATATATGAAGATTGCCACATTCGCGTCTTCCCTGACTTCTCTCCAGCAACAGCTATCAAAGCGCCGCCTTCTATAATATTAAACAGCGCTACGGCAAGCCAATGTCAAATACGGCCTCCTGTATCCGCAAAACTGAAAGTGGAATGGCAGGGTCATTTCTATGTTTTCGCTAGCAAGGAGGAGGCAGAAAATGAGTTAAGAAAGCTGATCCGGGACTATTCTGATACATAATTGTGAGTCATGGCGGTAAATGATAAAGCTAGGATTAATAATCTACTGTCTGATCTATTTGTTTTAAAATACGGGTTTTTTTATCAGCATATATTCTCATATTCTTATATTATTATTACTTACTTATTACTTATCATTACTTAGTATTACTAAGTGTTTATGTTTTATTGTGCTTAATTACGTTTTCCTCCTCTTTTTTCTTTTCTAATTATTTCATGTGTACCCTAAATGAGACTGTTCAATATCATACCCTTGGTTTGCTGTTATTGCTATTACTGCATTAAGACTTGTTATGCTTGTTTTGGACACATCTTTAACACCATCACCTGGGTTTATTATCTGGGGATATCATCTTAATGCACTAAAATTGATGAAGATTATATTATATATATATATATATATATATATATATATATATATATATATATATATATATATATATATATATATATATATATATATATTAAGTGCAAAATTCTTTTTTTTTTTTTCTTTTTCCTCTTTTAAAGACTATATTGGTAACAGATATCTCTATCTTTTAACCTTAAAGCGCCACTGCATGGGGGCTTGATGTGCTTTGGACGTGCTCTGTCTCTGGGTATGTCAGAGGACTGGGACTGCATGAAGTGGGTTTTAGCCTCACCTGGGGAGGCAAAAAGGGAGGGTGGGGGTTAAGGGGAAGAGAAAGAGAGCAGGCTTGATCTATATCTAATCTATCATCTCAATCTTTATAATTATAACTATCAACGTAATAATAAGCTGCATGGCAACAACTCTTGGGGAATAGGAAATTAAGACCTAAACTATTTCACTTCCAGTTAAGACTATAATATGACACCAAAACTCAGAATCAGTGTCTCCATGATGGGACAGTTAACTTCGTAAGCTGGAATGTTAAAGGCCTGAATCACGAATTAAAGAGAAAGAAAGTACTTTCTCACCTAACAGGTCTAAATGCTAAAATAGTATTTTTACAGGAAACCCACTTACTAAGTAAGGATCAGTTCCGGCTGCAAAAGACTGGACTGGCCAAATGTTCCATTCTAGTTTTACAAAGAAAACTAGAGGGGTGGGAATTCTCATACATAGAACAGTACCATTTGTAGCATCAGATGTAGTATTGGATCCTGAAGGGAGATATGTGATGGTCATGGGAGACTTATCTAACTGTAAAATGATTTTGATAAATGTTTATGCACCTAATGTTGATGATAAGGAATTTATACAAAATTTATTTGCATCCATTCCCAATCTGAACACTCATAAACTTATAATGGCTGGGGACTTTAATTGTGTTCTAAATCCACTTTTAGATAAGACTTCCTCCACAGGGGGAACGGCAACTAACACGCAAAGATAATTACAAAGTTTATAACTGATCACAACTTATCAGATCCCTGGAGGTTTTTAAACCCAAATGCAAGAACATATTCTTTCTACTCACCAGTACATCATTGCTACTCAAGGATTGATTACTTCTTTATAGATAATAACTTCTTGCCTAAGATTAAATCTTGTAAATACGATGCTATTGTTATTTCAGACCATGCTCCGATGATCTTGGAGCTGAAATTACTAAGCCCCATACACTCACCCGCAGATGGCGTCTCAATCCGCTTCTATTAGCTGACGAGAATTGTACTGAATTTATATCCAAACAAATTGAATTCTTTCTAGAGACAAATACATCCCCTGAGATCTCTGCAGGAATACTCTGGGAAACTCTTAAGGCCTTCTTAAGAGGACAGATTATCTCATATCTTTCCCACAGAAATAAATCCGAAGCAAGAAAGTAGCAGAGATAAAAAGCGAAATTACTAAAATAGATGAAGAACATGCCAGACTACCAAGCGAGACTCTACATAAGAGGAGGCAGGCTCTACATTCAGAATTAAACCTCTTGACAACTAAAGAAACCGAACAACTAATTTACAAATCCAGACATCATTATTATGAACATGGAGAGAAAGCTAATAAGCTTTTAGCGCAACAAATTCACAAGCAAGATGTGCATACGCAATCTCGTAATTACTAACACGAATGGAGATAAAATCATCGAACACAAAAATATAATGTACACTTTTAGAGACTACTATAAATCCCTATATACTACTGAGTTTAAAGAAGACAATATACAATCTAATGCATTTCTGGATAAATTACAGATACCACAAATTGACGCTATTAGTGTGGAGGAGCTCGATAAACCTCTGTCATTATCAGAATTACTGGATGCTATAAAGTCACTCCAAGGTGGAAAAGCAGCAGGCCCTGATGGCTACCCTGCAGAGTTTTACAAGAAATTCTCCGCTCAGCTAGCTCCCTCCTATTAGCAACATTTACAGAAGCCAGAGATAACCAATCTCTTCCACAAACCTTTCGCCAAGCACTAATCACTGTCTTTCCAAAACAAAATAAGGACTTATTACAATGTGCATCATACAGACCAATTTCACTTCTGAATAACGACGTTAAAATACTCTCTAAAATCATAGCTAGAAGGATGGAGAAAGTGCTCCCTCAGTAATATCACAAGACCAAACTGGATTTATTAGGGGCCGACACTTATCTTCAAATCTTCGACGCCTGTTTAATGTAATATACTCACCAACTAAATCAAACACCCCAGAAATATTATTATCATTGGATGCAGAAAAAGCATTCGACATGATTGAATGGAAATACCTTTTACTATTTTGGAGAAGTTTGGGTTTGGCCCAACATTTGTGCATGGATTAAATTACTGTATACTAACCCAGAAGCTTCAGTTTGCATCAATAACATTTGCTCAGACTACTTTAAACTAGAACGTGGCACAAGACAAGGATGCCCTTTGTCACCACTGCTGTTTGCAATTGCCATTGAACCACTGGCAATACATTGTCGAAATACTGATCAGATAAAGGGGATTAGCAGAGAAGGACTGGAACAGAAAATCTCATTATATGCAGATGACATGGTACTGTATATATCGGATCCAGAAAATTCTGTGCCTGCAGTCTTAGCAGCACTCACAGAATTTCAAAAGCTCTCTGGTCTCAGAATTAATCTGAATAAAAGTGTACTCTTTCCGTGAATTCGCAAGCATATAATATTAGATTAGACACCCTTCCTTTTATCATTGCAGAACAGTTTAAATACCTCGGGGTAAACATCACAAGTAAACATAAAGCTCTTTATCAACAAAATTTCGTCGTCTGTATGGAAAAAATTAAACAAGACTTGCATAGATGGTCAACCCTTCATCTCACACTAGCTGGAAGAATTAACACTGTTAAGATGAATATTCTTCCTAAGCTCCTTTTTTTATTTCAAAACATAGCAATTAGATTCAACAATAACCTCATTTATTTGGAATTCTAAACATCCACGCATCAAAAGAGCGACCCTACAAAGACAAAAGGCAGAAGGTGGCATGGCTCTACCTAACTTCCAGTTTTATTACTGGGCGGCAAATATACAGTCGATAAGAACCTGGACACAAATAGAAGAACATACACAGGCATGGACCGCAATAGAAGTAAAATCCTGCAGTACTTCTTTGTATTCCTTGCTTTGTGCTCCAATAAACACACGTTATCGGCAATACACTAATAACCCAATTGTGCTCCACTCACTTAGAATCTGGAACCAATGTAGAAAGCATTTTAAGACGGAGAAGCTTCTTTCTGTGGCACCCTGCAAAAGAACCACCTCTTTCAACCCTCACAAACATATGCAGTTTTAATATCTGGAAAAATTTGGAATTAACTTGCTTAGAGATCTTTATATAGACAACGTCTTTGCATCCTATGAACAATTACATTCCAAATTTAACATTCCAGCTACAAATTTCTTTCACTATCTTCAAATCAGGAACTTTGTTAAACAGAACCTTCCAGATTTTCCTCATCTTGCACCCTCATCCACGCTGGAAAAATTATTGCTCAATTTCAAGGAGTTAGACTCCATCTCTACAATATATAAAATCCTTTTACAATCCCTTCCTTTCAAAGATCCAAGAGGACACTGGGAAAATGACCTCTCAATTAATATATCAGAAAAGGAGTGGAAAGTAGCAATGCAGAGAATTCACTCAAGCTCCATATGCAAAGCATACAATTATACAACTCAAAATTATATATCGAGCACATCTGTCTCGACTAAAACTCTCCAAAATGTTTCCAGGGCATGATCCAACCTGCGAACGTTGCAACCAAGCCCCAGCCTCACTAGGTCACATGTTCTGGGCCTGCTCCAAATTAACATTATTCTGGACAAAAATTTTTAATTACCTCTCAGACAGTCTTGGACTCACAATCCCTCCTAACCCATTAACAGCTGTGTTTGGGGTTCTTCCAGAGGGTCTTAAAGTGGAGAAAGACAAACAAATTGTGATTGCATTCACTACACTGTTGGCACGCAGACTTATTCTGATAAACTGGAAGAACCCAAACTCTCCTCTTTTAAGTCAGTGGGAAACTGATGTGTTATATTATTTAAAATTGGAAAAATCAAATACTCAGTTAGAGGATCTGTGCAGACTTTTTCAAAACATGGCAGGATCTAATCAGTAATATTTTGAAATGATTTTATAAAGCACAGAGAATTTGTTGATTTAGGTATTTTTAAAAGCCTTAAATTTTACACCGTTTGGCTTGCTCTCTCTCTCAAGGGTGGGGATCGATCTGTTCTTAGCATAATTCTTTTTTTTTGTAAAAACTTGATTGCTATGTATTGATTGTAATAAAATTAATAAATAAATAAAAAATAAATAAATAAAAAAAAAAATTCCAGGTCATATTTAGTCCACAGATTCATATGACCCTCATGATTAATATTACGCTTACAAAACTCATTTGCCACACGGCGGGTTACACAGTAGGAGTATTCATCCATTTCATAAAATGACTGCATTACAGTGTCATAAATAGAATTGGTATTTTCAAACTCACCCACAGTCTTTTCAACTACTGCTTATATTTTGTGATTTGGCAGTAGAATATTAAATTACCCTAGAATTTTCATAGCCAGTCCTTTCAGCCAAGACTTGAGGAAAATCTTTATAATCTTCTGAAAGCATCCTACACGGTAGGTGTTATCAGGTTCAAAGAGGCAGGTATGTCTTCTCTGGCTGGGATGATCTATCTTGCAGCCTTGACATTCTTTTTTCAGATCATAGTAGACAATAATATCTAGCAGAGACGTCATCAGCCCTTTAACAAGTTGCTGGGCCTTTTTCCAGGTTTCAGGCAGCACACCATCCGGGCAATCCATATCTGTCTCAGACCGTTCGAAAGACATCTGTTCCTGAGGAACTTGTCTGTTCACCCACGGCTGTCCTGGAGCTAGGTGAGAGGTATCCAGCTGATCATTATCAACGGAGACTGTGTTATCCATCTGAGCACCATTAGCAGGGATCGGGTTATCCGTCTGATCATCATTAACGGAGACCGGGGAAGACCACCCCGGACCTGGAGAACAGAATCCACTGTCTGGCTCAAGGTCTCTTGTCCATAGACTGTAATCGGGTCGTATCTTAAGATACCGGAGGTCTGTTTCTCGGTGTCCTTGAGGGACGTCCATCCGGACGGAGTTATAGAAATGGTAAGATTCAGGCCACGAAGCCTCAAGCTTTGGATCCTCTGGCGGGAGCCCTGAGGTTATTACGCTGCACCCTCTCATTTCAGAGTCTGTAGTGGTCGACATGCTTGGGATCTTTAAATGCTTCAACGAATTCTTAAATAGTTCTCTTTTTTTTGGGTCTGGTGACTAACAGACTGAGTATTTATGGTAAAAGGGATGGGCGTGGCATAAAATAAAGGAGGGTTTTCCACCTTGTCATCGCTCGAATTGAGCTATGATTCAACCCCCTTAGTCCATTACTCAGTCACCTCTTCAGTTTGCAGAATTCAGTCCTTGAATACTAAAGGCGGCGGACAGATTTCCTTGTTGTCGTCTGATAACAACTGTGTTTCGCACAATTTAGCCCGATCCACGTCTGCCGCTTCATCTTCGAGAAACTCCAGCACCAAACATTTTTTAACCCTTCTCAAATGATCCTTCAAATAGACCCTGCGGAATCTACTCTTCACTGGGGCATTGGTCATAGATTCCATTTTTCTACACAGAGTCTTTAGAACTGAAGACGCACTGCTTTTTTATACAGCACTTTCAGAAGGGTGGACGGCAGGGTCTGGATAGAAACTTGCCCGGACATGTCTGAACTTGTCTTTGGAAGAGGGGGGCCCGGGTCAAAGAGGAGGGCACCCATTCATCAAGTCTGCTCTTGATAGTTTCCTGGGCCTGGGGCAAACAGGTGGGTGGGGACGGGTTCAAAGAAGGGACAGACATCCTTCAAACGGATCTTAACCTGCAGAAAAAACAAGATGGGTGGCAGCAGGTTCAAGGAAGGACCAGACATCCGGCAATCAGATCTTTGCCGTTTCCTGAGGAAAAAATAGGAAGGGGTGTGTGGGCAAGTTCAAAGAAAGGTCACATTAATGACGTCAAAGGGAAGGGGCGGGACTTCCGGTCATCCATCAAATTTGATTGACATTTTGACAGTTGCCGTGTGCATAATACTACTCCTATGCACCAGCCAAGCAGAGATGTTGACTCTCTGTCAACTCATATTTGGCTTGGGTTTTTACTCAATGACAGCAATATGTAAATCGAATGATTTCCTTTTCTTCGGTTATATTCTTAAATAAAAGTGCATGTGTTTTGTTATAGCTTTTGTGAAAGTGTTTATTTGATATTTGGACTTCAGTCTTCACACATAATACACTTCACGTCAGCATTTTGTCAGTTATTATAACATGAAAAATGTTTCTGTTTCAGTTATGTGTTCAACAGATGAAGAGATGCGAAAGGAATTTAAGGTGGCCTGGCATTGCGACTTTTTTCATAGGCTCCAGGGATTCTAGTGTTAATACCTGTACTACACCACATCAGAGTGCAACATTCAACATCCCTGCTGTGCCATCTGACAATGCAGTTAACATTCTTCCTGGGTCACCTGACAGCACTGAAGACTTTTGTCACCACCTGCATCACCGCAGCAGAAACAGAGACAACGTGCCATTTTGAAGAGATGTGCACTGTTTCAAGAAGCTTGAAGTAGCAACAGTGACTTTGAAGGTAAGCCTATGCAACACTGCTGAAAAGTTGTATCAGCTTGGGGATTACTCAAGCATACTATGAGCTGGCATTCTATCATGCAAATGAGCAGCTTCAAAGCCAGTGGCAGGTGTGCTTTTAAAAACAGCAAGCCTGCAGTGTCGCAAACTGAATTTCATGTAGCATAGCAGTGGTGAGCAGTCCTTTTATAGATAGTGAATGACCTGAAAGAGCCATGTAAAGAGCAAAAGGATCCAATCTGGCTCTTGATGCCAGCATTCCAAAACTGTGTTGAAGCATGGCATATATGCATCAAGTTTATTTTTATCTGTTTTGCTTGGTCACAGACCTGTATAGCTTGGATGATAAAATGTTGATCACAAAAATAAAATGTAGCAGATAGTATGAATGTCCTTTTTTGTTGTTTTTTTTATAGTAAAATATATGTCACTAAAAGTTTCTGATGCTGGAGAATGAATGTAGACACAAGACATATACTGTAATTAAATGATCAATTTCCTTTAAGAGCAAAGAATTGACTTCTAATAAAGGAAAGCAGTATTTAGAAAGTTTCAGTCTCGGTTCCATCCTCATATGATCTGAGCAACTCAGCTAATCAGAAAAACATATTGTTTTTGAATGTTTCCATATTCTTTATTTTTACTTGGTTACTATTATCATAACTGCTAGCTTGGTTTTGAAAGCACAGTATCACATTTTCTTTAATCAGGGCAACTGCTAGCTGTACATAAAAATAATAATATATGATCAAAATCAGGATGATTGCATTCCAACTGGGTTAGTTAAAATGAAATCTGAACCACTGGATCTTGTTAGCTTTTAAGTTTAAATTTACAGTATTAATGCCATTCATCTTGATCTTTCAGATGAATTATTCATAATCCATCAATTTATTTTCTGAACCATCTATATTCAGTTCAGGATTGCAGGGGCTGGAGGCTATCTCAGCAGCATTGGGTGCAAAGCAGGAAACAACCCTGAGTGGACCTCCTGTCCATTACATAATAATCAGTTGTAATGTGACTTTATATCTTGAGAGATATTATGTTGTAGTAGAAATTATATACTGTACTGGTATCAGTTCCAATACATTTTTAATTAGACATTTTTCATTCCTATGTATTATCGTTTTTTTTTTATGTTTGTAAGATATTCACTATTTTTACCCTTAGCAATTCATCACATATTTGAATGATCTTATTTTGCGCATTGTCTCCCAGTGGCTAATAGATCATAAAGATGCTGCCTCACAGATCCAACATCCTGGCTTTGAATCTCACACCCAGTCATTGTCGCTATGGAGTTTGCACATTCTCCTCATATCTGTGTTTGTGTGTGTGTGTAGGTGAATCTAAATTGACACGAGTGTTATAGACTGTCTGCCCTGTGCTGGACTCGTACTTTTCCTGCCTTAAACTAATTTTTACAGAGATGGACTTTATTCCCCATGAATACATTGAATTAAGGGCTTTGAAAGCAATGTACATTTTGTTCTTTTGAATTGCAGTTATGCTTTGCAATTAGCAAGGATTACCGGTGCAGGATCCCTGCAAATATGAGAATCTGTGAATATGTTTTGGGTCTCTAATTACTGTATACGTTTATTGCAATAAATAAGATGCAAAACATTCCAAGAAAACACAAGACAGAATGATTGCTCAAGCAAATCGTGTGTGTGAGTCTGGCTGCCAAGACAAAGATGCGTGCTGTCTTCTAGTAATGAACTGTAATAAAGCAGTTCTTTAGTGAATTGTAACTTTTCACAAATATTATAATAAAGTTGTTTGCATATTTATGGCAATAAAAAACAAAAATGATACTGATACAAAAGAAACCTAACATAACACCAAGCACTAAATGTTAAATGATGAACACTCATGACAAAGTTCAGTTTTGTAGATGCAGATGATGGTGGTGTAGGTATAAAATGAAATCCAATGTGAACAGCCTCCTGACAGTTATGTAAAGGTTTGTCCTACCATGATGCTGATGTATGTGAAGACCTGTAGAATTTGGCAGCCCTCCCAGATGAAAACACAAGTGGGCACAGGACAAGAACATGGATCCAGAAAATACTGTAATCCAATGGGTGTAATTGTAATCCAGTAGTGCAGTGAAGCAATGAAACAAAAAGACACCACAGACTGCAATTTTGTTAGCTTCTTATGGTTCACTTAGTGCCCTCTTCTTTCATCCAGCATCTCACACAGCAACCATTTAAGCTACCCAGTGATGTGGGGCTGCTGGGATTTCCAGTCCATTTAAGTAGCGCTGCTACAGTGCCATCTGCAGTTTTATGAAGTAGATCACAAAATAAAATCAGTTTAATTGTAGATGACAAATCCATGAATAGTCAGAGTTGCACATCGTAAACCTGCAAGGTGCAAGGGCCGACCTGTATATTTTTGTGAGCTCTGTAAAACATTCTAAATAACATAACAAATGATTATTAACATGTTCATCAATTGTTACAAGCTGAAAAGATGATCATTTTAATTTTGGAGCTAACAAAGTCTGAAGTGTAAATTTCTAAGAGAAGTACATGGTATAATCTATAAAGTATCATTAGTAGGAAGATAAATCATACAGGAGCATCAGAGCCTGATTAAAACTCTATGGTGTCTTTGAGCATAAGTACCTCTGTTGACCCACCACTCTAACCAACACCTCCACACACAGACACACCCACGTACGCACGCACGTACGCACCCACCCACACACATACTATACTTTATCTTTGATAGGAAAAAAGCTAGTAACTAAAGGAACATTTTAGAACGAGTTTGTAATTCTGGACTCTTTTTCTTTTAATGCAAGCTCCAGAGTAGTCTATCAAATCGACATAAAATCACAGGATAGTCATTGAAGATCATGAAGTTGCTATTCACAACATATGAGATGTCTTCCGACTTATCCTGAGTAGCTTCTAATGTTTTTTTGATATAGAAATAAAATTTTCAACAGTAGGCCTGGATTAATAAGGTAACAGGAGCACTGCAAGTCAGTTCTGGGTTTTAATCCCCATTCACCAATCAGGAATTAACTCTGTGTCTATACTTTTGCAAACATTGCTGAGAATGCTTTTTGTGGACAATGGAAGGTAGAATAGACTGGTCAGGTTATGACAAGAAGAAATATCCACTGAGAAATATCACGATTAGGTGTTCAATGAAGAACTACAATTTCCTGATGGGATTGCGTGTTTGTGCTTTTCATAGATTAACATAAGTAACCCAGTCTACTAATCATAAGAAATAAGCCAGATGAGCCAATACTAATAGCTACATTTAGCTTGTTGTAAAAACTGAGAGATAGTGAATTATCATATCATTTTTCACAGGTTCAAACTGCCAGAATCTCGCTCAAAGGTGCCACGTCATAGTCACACACGAATTTTCAGAAGTGAGACACGTAAAACTGCATTGTATATGTGTGGTAAGGTGCCTTACTGAAAGTACCAGGAATTAAATAGTTTTGTGTCCTCTGCAGTGTTAAAAGAGTGGCAGTAGTTTTAGGAGAAAGGACAAAAAATATAACGGAATAAAGCTTGCTTTTTCGTCTATTTAGAATGTGCAGAGGGACATCTTCACTAACATCTTCTGGGGAGTGTTACGGTGGATCTCATGTAGAAGTGGAAAGACGACTCTGCCATTGTCTAGCCGGGATGACGTTGTCTATCTCCCACTCGTGCGCGTGCCTCCTACGACCTCATAGCGCTGGAAAAGTAAGAGAAAGTGTGAAATATCTTAGTATGGCTAAGTATGGGATCCCATATTTGCAGCTGTCTGGGCGGTAGTCCGGGTGAGGAAAAAACAGGGGTTATTTTCAGTTTTAGGAAAGAACGGCAACATAACTATGCGAGTGTGTTTTGGCCGCTCGCATGTTTATAGGAATTTTGCAGAACAGGAGACGCCACTTTTCGTAAACGCATCCATATCATCTTGTGCCCGTGGAAGAATGACGTTCAACAGCTTAATTGGTCGGTGCGAGGGTGCTGAATACAAAATGGAATTTGTCGCCTCTAGAGGGGGTCTTCTGGCTAGATTGTGCTGAGTGAAGTTCTTGGTAGAGCACTCTCGTGAGTTTACCAGGCACTGCTGCTTGTGCCTTGATTGTGGTAAATATTTTTTTCTTTTATATATATTTTGATAGATATCTCTGGATTAGCTGTGGTGGAGGTATTTATTGGGTTGTGGTTAACAGTGTACTGTTTATTTTTCTATATACACTTTTTCATTTTTTTGTATTTTGAATATTTTTCTTAGTAAACCCTGTACTTTACGCCGTTTGCAGTAGCAGCTTCCTGACTTGGATCACTGTAGAGGAAGACAGCTTTATTTTTGTTTTTTGTGAATATATCGGTTTCAATAATTTGTGTGTATTTTTCTTTTTTGTTTGGGACTTTCAGTCAGCACTGTAAATACTGTAAATAATCATCATTTTTTGGCTCCATTTTATAACTGTTTTTGTGTCTCCTTTGCAGTATTGGACAATGTATTGATATATATATATATATATATATATATATATATATATATATATATATATATATATATATATATATATTCCTCAGGACACTATTCTTATTTTTCTTTAAGTGCACCTGCAAATAAAACCTCACTTTATTTTGCAAAAACCTAACCCTTTTGTGTCAGTGTCTCCCTGTCTTACACCACAGTCCTCGTCATGCTCTTTTACACATACTAGACACCTAGAGTGTAGTCTGGTGTCCCCCAGGTTCCAATCAGCTATCAAATCAAATAAGTAATTAAATATGACAGGGCAACCAAATGGCTAGTGTCATGACAGGTAAGCAAATCGCAAAATGTGTGCCTGCCATAAGCTCACATGTGTTTGTTTGGTGTTCTTAATTGGTGCCATAACAGTTTGTATAGAAATGAGATACCTAGCAAGCCAGGGCTCACCTGTCAATTTATGTGATTTATTCATTGCCAGGGCTTTGATTTAATTTCATTTTGTGTGATCTCCTTGGCAAATGTAGATCTGCAGATGAAGCCATTTAGACATAAATGAAGCTTATGGCTGTTGTTTTGTGTTTAGATTTTTGATGCCCTTACACAAGCCCACATCCTCGCCCTGTTGTCCATGTAGTTAATCTGGACCTGATGTGTATGCAATTTCCAATTAATACAATAATCATTTCACCTGTAGTATTTTTAACCTAGCTGAACATTTTTACTTTACAATGTCAGCTGAACACTGTTAGAAATTATTTTTTTGTATAAGGAAAACTTTAAAATTTTAAATCATCTAGACATTAACAGGACTCAAATGATAATTTTAATGATAATCTTGGAATGAAATTTATGAATGCGGCAGCATGTATCAGACTCACATTCATTTTTATGAATTGATAACCTCCTTGCTTTTTAAGTGTGGTTTGGTGTAGTCTTCAACTAGACTGACCTGCAACTGGTTATCAAAGTAATTTACTTTGACACTTGAACTCTTACAGAGCTATTCTATTCAGAATATATTATGTAATTTAGAGAGGAGTTTAAGATATGAAGCAACATGTACCTGTTACTTTTCTTTAAAAAGAATACAAGAAAAGAATCCAGTCACTGCTCTTTCTAGCTTCAGTCACATATCATTCCCTTAAGTGTCACTCATACAAAAGCTTTTAAACATGACTGTCTTGTTCATGTCATCTTTTGATTTTTAAAATAATCTTATGCAGTACAACTGAAAAAAACTACCCAGAATATTACTCGACCTGCTATATCCAACTTGAACGCAGTATCATGAAAATAGTCAGAAGAAATAGAGTAAACTGTATGTCTTAGCTGTGAAAAAAAAACATCTATACCACCAGCACCTTGAAATAAATGATACTATACCACTGTATTTTAAATCAAAGATTTTCACCTACCAATAGTAAAATAATTAGTAATTAATAATAAGTACCCTATACAAGCCTCAATATATATGGTTGCCAGTTGAACTGCTTGGAGGTGTGGACTACCCTCTTCCATTACCCAAAACCTCTTTTTCAGTGGAGTCAGAAAGTTTTCTGACCCCTTCACTTATTTCACATTTTGCTATGTTGCAGCCTTATGCTCATATCATTAAAATGAATTTGTTCCCTCATCAAGAAACACTAAATTTCCCAGAATGACAAAGTAAAACCAGGAGAATCAGGAAGAGGATAGAGTATATCATTATTAGCATACAAGGAAACTTGTGGGTATATCTTGGATCTATACAAATCTGAAGTTATCTTAGCCACAGAAGCTATCACCACAAGCTCTAATGAGAGAATGAAGAAAAGTGGAGAAAGAGGACAGCCCTGTCTGGATCCTTTTCATACATGAAAAGGAAGAAAAATTGCTATGAATAGTAAGAGGAATTTTAAGAGGGAGAAGAATAAAGTGCCTGAACCATGTTAATAAAGGCAGGGCCAAAGTCCATTACAGCCCAGAAATTCCACTGAAATGACCAATTCATCCTATCAAATGCCTTCCCTTCATCTAGGGCTGTGGTTCCCAACCCTAGAAAATGTATGATTTATGTTGGTATCCCATACAAAAATAATATCACGTTTGAAGATGAAGTCAAATCTCCCATTTTTGAACTACAGAATGAATCACATACAATACTGTGGGTGAACAAATTGAACTAAAAAAATAAGCTTTTAATTTAAATATGAACTGAGCAATTTGCGTTTTTAACTCTTAATAATCTTCTAAATTTCCCATGTGAAGCTTAGACACTTGGCTGACAATCTGAGAGTTAGGGCATCATGTGAAGCATCACGCACCACAAGATAATGACAACAATAACATTTATTTATATAACACATTTTCATACAAATGATGTAGCTCAAAGTGCTTTACAAGATGAAGAAAGAAAAATATAAAAATAAGATTAGGCAGTACTAAGTAAGAAAGAATAAAGTATTGTCTGATGGACACATGATTGAGGAGTTTGGGGAAATTAGAGACCCTTCAGAAAAAAGTGCCAGTGTGCCACTATATAAGGAAACATAATCAACAAGCTTTGTAACCCCGTAATCCCTCCCCTGCTGTTCAAAAACAGATCTGCTGCACAGTTAAATTGATGTGCTACTGTCAGGACCAAAAGCAGTAGAAATGGGCTAAGTGAAAGCAGCAGGTGTTACATTCTATTCAGTCCCCCTTGCCCGACCCTAGGTAAAATGTCAGTCAAACCTGGAAATCAGTAATCAGTCATAATTTATCAGCACAAAAGGGCAATCACTGGAGCACTTGGTTGGTTCCTTAACTTTTATAAGTAATGGGATAATCAGTATTGAATTAAATGAAGCACTTAGGTGATAGGAAGTAAAGGCACAGTTAAGCATCTGGAAGAATAACGTCAAAAATTGCTTGAAAAAGGCAAACAAGATCTCAGGAGGTAACCTATTAAACCATGAAGATTTCCCATAACTTATATATTTGTATTTATTTGCTTAGAAGACACTCTTTTCCAAAGTGACTTACAAAAGAGCTAGATAGATAGATAGATAGATAGATAGATAGATAGACTTAATTTGTCTGTCTCCAGGGGGAAATTTGGCTTTTTACAGAAGTTCTTTAATTAAATAAATATATATATACACACACCAGAAAGAAAAAACAGAAAGAAAATTATAAAGAAAGGAAACTTGGCAGTAACGGTCACTGTGAGGTATGTAGGACTGTTTAAGAAAGTTTCAAAAATTGATCATCACAAGTGAAGAGCTCAGAACAAAATGAGAGCTAGTTACACTTTCTTGGTTACACAAACCTAACAAAGACAATATCAATTAGAGTGAAAAACGTCAAACAAGACAGTGTTCTAACACATGGAGGAAACTGAATGTGTGAATGGAGATGACCAGCTTGTTCCACAAGATCACTCATGAAAAAAGTCTGGATTGATATTTTATACCACACAGAGGTGCCATCACCAGATGCCGTTGATCAGCAGACCAGAGTTCAGGGCCTTTTTTTGCTGGGTAACTGAAAGGGGAACGTCCAGACCAGAAACCTCTGATTCTGAAAGTTCTGGGAGTTTGTAAAGATTTAAGAAAGAAGTCAGGGACAATTTAAGTCCAAATTGCAACATTGGCTGCAAATAGTCACCCACATTACTTCTTTGTAATTTATAATTTACAAAACTGCTGGCTTGATAACATAATAGGCTTCTTAACTATTGTTACACAACCCTTAAAAGCATCTATATTTTGTACTAGCAAGAATTATAACCAGTAACACTTTTTAATAACTTTTATTATTAAGTCAGTAGCAAACATTACTAATTTTTAGATTTAAATGTGATTAAATGAATTTTCAGATATTGGTAACACTTTTAAATGAATATCATTACTAAGTCATTAAAAAATAGTACATTATATAATGCTAATTTCTTTACATCTTTGCAAATCATTTATTCATTAGCAGTAGATCTTTTTGTATACGTAATTTAAGTTTACAACTGTTCATAAATTGTAAAGGTTAGGAAATCTTTAGTAATGAAAAAGTAAGCTATTATAAAGTGCTATTCTGTAATAATACAAATTAACCACCTTCCTTATCTCCACTCCACATACAGGCAATCAGATCAGACTTAAATCGGATGAAGAAAAAAAACCTTTCAGCTTCTTCATCCTCTCTGAAGTCAGCAATTAACAGCTCATTGTATCTGTGAGCAATCTGTGATTCCAATTTATTGGATTACTTCTGCATGCTTGCCTGTAGTAGTGAATGCTGTTCTTGAAAGGAGTAGTCATTCAGTCAAAGAAGGCAGGGTCTAATATCTTTATACATTAACTCTTAACTTCTGGTTTGGTCTCCTATCAGCAATATTTCTCAATTTTTTAAAATGACCAAGAAAAGTAACCTTTTTATATTGCTTTTTCTCGATGTTAAAAACATCTTAATTCACTCAGAGAATGTAGACCTACCATGACTATCATGAGAGGTCAAGATGTTTTCTGGGAGTACTTGCGTTGCTTCTCTTTCATCTCATCAGTTGCCAATCATATACTGAATTTCACCTAGTCTTATGACCTTAGAAGGGGCTTGTAACTCCCACTACATTCAGCATGTTCACTCCCAGAAATGTCCTCATGAAAAGTTAATTTTAACAATGGTAAACATTACTCTTTTCCATTTATTTTAGCTTCAATTCCACCATTGCTATCATTATAGCTTGTAAAGTTTGTCAGCCAATTTTGCACTCTTTCCCGCATTTTTGTATGATTTACTTTCTTGTTGTTTTGTTGAATGGCAGTCTCTCACTGATACAACTTGTAGCTGTTAGCACATTCTCTTCCAGGTCCACAACTTCTCCACTTGTTGCTGCTTCCTTAGAAAATCAGCCAGTCAGTGTATTCGAAATAGTCCTGAAGCTTAAGGGCAGCGACCTGACCTACACGCCATCTCTGTAACTTCTTTCCTCAAAGTATTCAGATCCTAAATAAACTTACATAGGGTTACTCCTAACTGTTTTTGCAACGTATAACTGGTAACTGTGCTGTTTGTCTATTCATAATGTGAGCAGGGGGGGCTCAAAAACCCCCTCTTAAATGCTGATACAATGGAAATAAAAACAATCTACCTTCACTTTGCCATCTTTCTTGCTGGACTGGTGCGGCTGCTCTGTCACGTGATATGCTTCTTGCGCAGCGCTTTGCATACTTAAAAGCCTGAACAGCACCTGCCCTTTTTGGCTGATTGCTAGTCTCTCTCTTTCTCTTCCTCCAGACATCCACTGCTCCTGTTGGGGGTCCCACTCCTGATGCGCACCCCTTTTGAAAGAGAGAAATGTTTGTCTGAAGTGTTTGAATAAAGTTCCTGTCTCTACAGTCACCTGTGTTTCTGTGCAAATCTGTGACCCAAGCATGGCAGTAAATACTTGCTACTTGCATACTTGCTCAAGTAGTGCTATTTGATATCTATATTATTTTGTATAGTTTATCTATTTATTTGTTTATTAGTTAACTATTGAAGTTTGTAAATGTTTTGTCCAAGAAATTGGTGTTTTCGAATAGTGGTTTGCAAAGTGTCAAGATATTAGTGGGGTGAAATTGTGTTGTCTTGAGTTGGTAATGTCTTGTATCCCATGTTTTGCACCTAACCAAAGTCAATTCTAGTGTGTATAACATGCTAGTAATAAGGTGATTCTGATTCTGATTGTGCCCATAATTTTTAGAAAGGAGAACATATTTGAGCACTAGTTATGGCATGTTTTATAAATCCTCTATTAGTGTCAGCATTGAACATGGAAGCTTTTGTAATTGCATGTGATAAAAGTGTTTCAAGGCATTTATTTTGATGCAGGACATTTATATGACAGTATTACAATGGATTAGCACCACACTAGCAGGAGTGAATGAAACAAGCATGTAGTGCTGGCATATGATTGAGCATTCAGACAGATTACACTTATAATGAGTAAAACACATCAGGAAGTAATATTCTACAATAATAACTGAGAGCCAGCAAATAAAAATAATGCAACTATCATAAACAAAACCATACGCAATACTTACAAACCTAAGCAAGTGAAACAAAACTGATTGCCAGAATATAATGTCATAGACAGGTAAAAGGAGACAACCAGAAAAACGAGACCTGGAAAGTTACCAAATGTGCTACATTTAAATCAAAGCGAAACCTTATACAGAAAAAATACGCAAAAAGAATGAGTAACTAGAGGTCATCACAGCTAGGAGTCACAAACAGATCTCACAAAACATATTTAAAGAGTCAGACAGCGGATGAAGGACTGTTAACAAAAATGATATGAGTGACAAAGAAAGGAGTTAGAAAAAAAGCATAGGTGGTTTTTCAGCTATCCCATTAGACGAGAAGAGAAATGATAAATTCTAAAGGGAAATAGAAGTAAAATTATAATGTGATAGAAAAATTAGGTTAATTGTGATCTGTTTTCATGAGAAAACACTGCAACTCCCCAAAATGCTAAAAGCATGTGAGAATCTTAATAAAATATCATATTCAGATTAAGAACATATGTTAGCTTTAACACTAGAATTACCAAAGCTTATGAAAAAAGTTGCAATTCCGGCCCATCTTAAATCTGTTTACACCTCTCCATCAACATCTTTTCTGTTGTAAATGTGTCGATCAGCAAAAGCAGCAAGCAGTCTGCTATCCCATCCCCCCACCAACGCAGAAAGGGCAGAAAGTATGCTCAACTCAAGTCTGTTTACCTGCGTGTGAGTTGCCTGGAGTTCTATATGGAAAATAATATATCATTATTTGGAATACATGTATTTCGTGCGTGTTCCGTGTCTACAACAATCTATGTAAACACATCATTAAAACAGAAATGTATGTATAATAATTGATAAAATGTAGACATGAAATAATGTGTGAAACCTGAAATCCAAATATAAAATAAACACTTTCCTAAAAGGTACAAGTATAGCAAAACGTGAACTTTTATTCAAGAATATAACTCGCGTTAGGGTGCAACATTGACACGCCCTTAATTCAACTGCTTTGGTCATGCAGCGGTAAGAACTACTGACTCGTAATCAAGACGTTCGCAGTTCAATCCCGGATGCCTCCATTTTGAGTAGTGAGCTGCTCTTATTCTTACTATTATACAATAAAAATATACATTTGATTTGAGTCTGTAATAGCCGGTGTAAATTTATGGTACTTGTAAAGGTTAGATTTTTTTTTTATTCAGTTTTATTCTCTCTGTCATGTTTATGCTTGTCCCGATCTGACACTGCTGTTTTCAAATAAAAATGTGATATAGCAGAAGTGAACTCAGATGAGGGCGAGGGTTCTACATTAGAGAAAGAGGACAGAAGCCCTTCCCACAAGAAACGTCCACTAACATATAAGAACAACAGAGCTGCACCAGGCCTAAAGGCAGAAGATGGCACCATTTTGATGCAGGACGAGGTCCGGCGTCATCCTGCCAGTCAGTCTGCCCCACACCTGCCCTTCAAAGAAAAAGCAGGGCTTACAGAGCTTGCCAAGATATCATGCAAAGTCCTGTTTGTGATTATGTTTTGTGGTGCTCTTTATATAAAAAACATTCATGTGTTACTTACATAAAAGCCAGATAGAATAGTATTTACCTTGATTTATTTACATATCTTCCAACAACATAAAGTCACAAGTAGACTGCAGAGCTTCCTCTGTTTGATCGACATGGGCATGCTGACAAAGTACATGTGTACTGAAGTGACTTTAGCTGCAGGTGGAAACTCCAAGTAACTGTTGTTACGGTTCTGCCATTGTCCAGAAATGGTTTCATAAGCTTTATGAACTTAGTCTCAGAAAGTCTTTCTACTGTGTGGCGACTGGGATCAAATACAGTTGTGTAGGGTTGAAAGGGATTTAAGGTGGGCAAGGATTACGAATTTTTCCGTATGCTTTGGTAATTCTAGTGTTAACGTGGTTAACGGGTGAGAGAGTTGGTCTGTATGCTAATACTTGAAAAATGAAAAAATAAAAAAGCAGAGCAAACTATGTACAAGCCAGTCAGCTCTAGGAAAAGGAATGTAAGGATTAAATTAGACAGATATTTTCTAAACAAAAGCATTCTTCAAGCGAGCACTCATTGTTGACTAATCTGATTGACATCTTTGTTATAACTAATGAAAGCCTACAGTCCAGCTCATCTGTGAGATAGCATCTACTGGTGAAATTGGTAGAATTAATTGAAGAAAGAAATAGTTACAATTCACTGGGTGTCAGGAAACAACAGGTAAACGCTATGAAGGTCACCTTGGCTAGTGTGTTCCTGTCTAGTGTTTGTGTATGTGTGTTCGTTCAACACACTGTCTAGGTGTTGTTCTTGCTTTTCACCTGATGATTGCTCTGATAGGTTCCAGCTTCCACGCAATCCTGCCCTGGACAAGCAGGTTAAGAAAACAGTTGGACGGACGGACGGATGGATGGATGGATAGACATTTCTCTGGTTTCAGTGGAAGGTCCTGCAGTGTTTCTAATTTAAATAAATAACTTAAAGTAGTGAAATCTGTTGATGGCACCAGTTTTAGACACTTTATGAAATGGAAATCACAATGGAATGTGCAACTAGTAATGTGACAGATGTGGTTTAAAATTAGCAAGTGCCATGTGAGGTCATACATATGGGTCATAAGAAATGAATAGCTCCAAATTCATTACATTACACTGTCTGATAAAAATGATAAAATGGGCCATTGGGAGTAGTTAAGAGGAAATCATGCACCATTATTGACATAAAAAATGAATAATTAAATTTATGTTATAATTCCCTTTTAAAATTATACATATAAAACATTTTTTAAAGAATTCATACTAAATGTAATGAAACATGTTAAAAAGCATTGTATTCCATTACAGTGAAAAAAATGACATTTTCAAAGTGTAGGCTAATTTCAAGGTTGATACAGTGGATTGGCAGTTAATACTGCTGCCTCACATTTGCAAAGTCTAAGGGTGTGATTTATAGCTAAATTATTGTCTTCACACATTTTCCACATGTGTCTTCTAAGCACATTACAATTTTCATGCAAATCATTATATATACTATAATAGACAGCATGCATGGGCTGGCATTCCTGTTGAGATAGGTTTCAGTCCATCGCCTGGCCAGGAGGCCAGTAGAAAAAAAAACAGGGAAAAGAAAGAGTATTCTCTGCTAGTCAATGGGTTCAGGTTCTTAACCTAGTCAGGAGGTCAGTATAGTGATAGAATCATGGGTCATTCTGTTTGGACTGTTTACTCCCCTAATATGCTAAATGGTGTGGTAGAAATCAACATCTTAATGAAAGAAAGAAACATCCTCTAACAGGACAAGTCAGTAATCAGGCAGAAGAAAAGCTGTTCATTGTACCCTTTAATTACTCCACAGCAAATTGCCTTGGAGGGAGCATTCTTCAAGACGTCTGTTACAGCATGGTCAGAATGGTCAGCGTGGTCAGCGTGGTCGGAAAAACAAAGAATAGTGGTTCATTTTATAAACTATTGAATTTACATACAATGTCAGTCAAATGCATATATGTTACTCTGTTTGGTTCGTTGGTTTACACCCAAATAATTTATATAAAATAAAAGTCTGTTATATTATATTCTCGTTCTTCTTATATCTTTTGAGATGAGCCACCACCCTTGAAATTTCTGTGCAAATAACAACTGTCCATTCTCATTGTTTATAGGACATCTGCTGATTTCTTAGACATCTCTTAGTCATCCTTCAGTACATTTTGTATATTACATCAACCTTTCTTCTGGTACATTATTTACTTGACCATCTCAGTATTTTTCCTAAACCAGTTCTTATATTTCAGTGTACCTTTTGTTGTTCACTTGACCTTTATTTGGTTTCCAGGTGTGCCTGAACAGTTTTCTGACATTTATTAACCGTTTATGCTATTTCTTTAAGATGAATGCTATGTTACCCTAAAATTATAGTTCCACAATGGCAGCATCCCTAAGTTTAGTTTCCCACACATATGCCCACAGGGCATGCTGCAACAGCCCTGTTGGGGGCCAGCAAGGGGAGTTACTGGGATTTGTGAACCCTACTCTTGGGAACCTGTTTGATTTGGAAGTGTTTTCAGTGGGCTATACTCTGCCACTGGAAGTACTCCCTGGTCTCGGATAAAAGGGGCTGCTCTGGAGACGGGTGGAAGATGGTCAAAGCTTGTATGGAGGACTTAAATAGTGGGAAAAGAGAGAAGACGAAGAAGAATACTTGTGTTTGTGTCACTTCTGAAGCCTTTTGTAAGATATTTGTGATGATATAACCCTGTATTTGAGTCCGGGACTTGTGTCACTGTGGTTGTGTGTAGTATTTGGGGTGATATATAAACATATAGTATGTTAGATATAATACAAATATAGCAAAACCCATGAAATATCATTCTATTCATTAAACCTGCTCAATCCAGTTCAGAGGGGGTAGACTCAAACTCATTTATAGATTTATAGATTAAATGAACCAATTAATGTTAAGAAGTTTTCTTTGAGATAAGGATAAAGAACTGAACCAGGGGCCTCATCTATAAAGCTTGCTTACACTCAGAGTAATTTTACATATTTTTTTAATGCATCATGAAGAGTAAGAAGAAGCAGACATAAAATAAAAGAATAGAGTTATTTAGTTTCATTTCAAAGAGTGATACCATGCAAACTGCCCACAGGAAATGCAAAACCTGTTCTCCTTACCATGACGTTGTAATACTATCACTGAACCACCATGCCATCCATATTAGAATCCCATTTTATATAACATTTCTATTCAAATTTCATTAGGTAACCAATAAAAAAACTTTGCAAGATATGTGCATATTCATCCCAGTATTTCTGTTCTGTGTCCTGGTGAGCTTCATGGCATAGGCATAGCAATAGAAATAAAATGCAATTATATTTCTGAATATGCTAATAAAGAAGTATTATTGTTAACTTCTCAGCCACAAAATTCATTAGCAACGAAGGAATGTTCCGCATGTAGAAGCAAGCCATACTTCAGTATATGAGAACAAAAAGCCAGCTTTAATAATGATAAATTAATGAGCAACATTAAAGGCTTTGGCACAAGGAAAAAAAGACCTTTAAATAATTCAGTAGAAATGCACAGAAAAAAAGTGTCTAGGCACCATCTGAAAAATTACATTACATAATTTTAAGATACTATTCTAATGACCACAGTTTGGGTCCTACAGCAAAACAAATGTATTGCCATAACACAAATATCTTAATTTTCGAATCTCATTAAAATGTACATGTGCTTTGTCGATACAGAAACAAATATCACATATTACATTTAAACTGCATTAATATCATAACTGTTTACTGGCATGGTACATTTGAATATTTATGCTGAAGCTAAATAAATCTCAATTATGGTTTCAGGTGCATGCATGTGGTGTTTACATGAACAGAGAGACTGAAACGCACCTGCCAACTCAGCTTTGTCACTAAACCTAGGAGATATATTTGTGCAGACAGATGTCAGTACGTGTTGAAACACCAGTTCTGTATCAAGCTCATACTTGATGCGTCCTTTTATGACTGACCTTTTGGCAAAATTTTATTTTGAAGCAATTACAAGTTGACTATGGAAGTATCTGTTAAAATCATGACAGGATAGGCTTAAGTAAGATTGCAGGGCACCAATGAACTTATATTTCTATAGTACAAGTATGGGTTTGTGGTGTAGTAGCAGTAGTGCCAGTGCATGCCTTTGAGTTACTCTAGACAAAACACCATTGTCTCTCTTATTTGACATTGTAACATCATAACTGAGGAAGCTAGCTTGAACTTCTGCAAGATTTCAAAAACTCTAATTAAGAATTAGCACACACATCCTGCATCGATGCAAATCTCTTGTTTATGCGCCATCTCTCATCACTCAAACTGGGGTCTCAAAAGTCTAAAGGAAAACATTTCTACACAAACTGTACTGACAGCATATTTAAATAACTTAGAAAACATTATTATATTAATGAATATTTCTACATGAAGCAAACATTACTTTTCAGAAGCATGCATATCAGACCTTCATGACTGCAAAGATCAAAATGGTGTCTTCAAGCTTAATGTTCATTCACTAAGAAAATTGTAGCCAGTCAATTCCGACTGTCAAAATGCTGCCAGGATCATTCAGAATGTTTCCACCTTTAACTGTAGCTGCTGGTCAGTATTTGTTAAAGATGTGTTAAACTGCAGCCTCTGTTATACTCTATTGGCTCTGTCTTACACTAGATGCAATGTATTTGGCAGCAAAAACACTCTGCTGCCACTAGGGCAGCAATGCAAAGTTTCAAATGGAATGATTGTGGGTTTATCATCTTCACGGAATCAATGAAACAATGTCTTCCCTCATTACAAGCGTAATGTGTTACTGCTATGGTACAGGGTGGCATTTCCCGCTTTGCTTTGGCATGGCAAAAATGTCTTTTTGCCTAAGATGCAGGTCTCCTCTTTTCACTTTCTTATCTCCGGCTAAGGTTTAAGTCCCCCTCAAACAGCCTGTCTTTGGGATGTAATTTCTGGCTCTCATCTGATTAAACGTTTATCAATCACAGATAAATTAAATCCAGAGATTTTTCAGTATGGCATTTTTTGCCCAACTTGGTCAGTGAACTTAAGCCATAACCCAGCCATTGTCACCTTTAATGAAGAAAAATTGAGCTTTATAACACATGAGTTAGACCTCACCTGGAGTACTGTGTACAATTTTGGTCTTCAGGCTACAAAACCAACACAGCAGTACTGGAAAAAGTCCTGAAGAGTGACTAGGCTGATTCCAGGGCTATATGCAATGAATTATGAGGAAAGATTAAAAGAGCTGTGCCTTTTCAGTTTCTACGCTAAAGAAGAGTAAGAGGAGACATGATTTAAGTGATTAAGATTATGAAGGGAATTAGTATAGTGAATAAAGACTCTTACTTTAAAATGAATTCGTCAAGGACATGGAGATATAGGTGGAAACTTGTTAAGAGTAAATTTCACACAAACTTTAGGAAGATTTCCTTCACACTGAGAACTGTATACACATATTGAAAAATCTACCAAGTCGTGTGGTAGACAGTTGGTCTTTAGGGACTTTTAAAACTCAACTTGAGGTCATTTTCAAAGAACTAAGTGGATAGGACTGGTGAGCTTTGTTGGGCTGAATGGTCTGTTCTTGTCTAGATTGTTCCATTATTCTAAAAACATTGCGCCAGTTAGGGCTTATCTGTACCCAGGAAATCCATAGTGATATGCCCCCTCTCTCTCTCTTTTCTCACCTGCTTCTCTATAGCAGATCCCCATTTCTAAGGTGTGGTTGTAACAAAGACTGATTGACTCTCCTACGTCAGAGAATAACATAGTGCCAAAACACAACAGTGGAATGTAATAAATGATAGAATTGGACTTGGGTGCTGGTTTGAGTCCAGTCTTGCTAAATGACAGCAGTGTTCCCAAACAAGAGACCATACCTAAACGTGTTCATCTTGCTGAAAAAAGGAGTTGTCTGATCACTGATTACTTAGCAGATGTAATTTTTAATGCTAGAAAAAGATAACAACTGTGTGAAACCTCAAAGCCGGTAAACTGGAGTACAGTCCAGAGCCACTGACGTGAGAAACAAAGAGAGAATGAAAAATATCTGGACAACGAAAGACAAATATGTGTGCGTTTACGCTAAAATGGACTAGTACACTGTTGAGACATTGTTCCTGCACCCGTTGCTTGCTGGGATACTCTCCAGCTGCTTCCTGTAAAGGATAAGTGGGTTTAAATGATGAATGGTTTAACAAATAGTATATAATACAATGTTATTATTTTATTTTCAATACAGATTTTATTTCACAACAACCTTATTTTATTTCATAATGCGACTTTTCCAAATGACACATTTCTGAAAGTCTCTTTTTAACACCAGCTTTATTTATTTCAGGAGGACTCTTTTTATGATTGTCTCATCCCTTGTCAATCAAGACCAACCGGCTGAACCTTTTCCTATTGGTTAATCCTTTTTGTCGGTTACTTTTGCCTGTATACAGGTAGATAGATAGATAGATAGATAGATAGATAGATAGATAGATAGATAGATAGATAGATAGATAGATAGATAGATAGATAGATAGATACTTTATTAATCCCAAGGGGAAATTCACACAATCCAGCAGCAGTACACTGACACAAAGAAACAATATTAAATGAAATAGTAATAGAAATGAAAAAATGAAAAAAATGAAAAAAATAAAAATAAAATTAATGTTAGCATTTACTCCCCTGGGTGGAATTGAAGAGTCGCATAGTGTAGGGGAGGAACGATCTCCTCAGTCTGTCAGTGGAGCAAGACAGTGACAAAATTCTGTCACTGAAGCTACTCCTCTCCGCCTGGAGATGACACTGTTCAGTGGATCCAGTGGATTATTCATGATTGACAGGAGTTTGCTTAATGCCCGTCGCTCTGCCACAGATGTTAAACTGCCCAACTTTACTCCTACAATAGAGCCTGCCTTCTTAACAAGTTTGTCCAGGCGTGAGGCGTCTTTCATCTTTATGCTGCTACCCCAGCACACCACTGCGTAGAAGAGGGCACTCGCCACCACCGTCTGGTAGAACATCTGGAGCATCTTACTGCAGATGTTGAAGGATGCCAACCTTCTCAGAAAGTATAGTCGGCTCTGACCTGTCTTACATAGAACATCAGTATTGGCAGTCCAGTCCAATTTGTCATCCAGCTGCACTCCCAGATATTTATAGGTCTGCACCCTCTGCACACAGTCACCTCTGATGATCACAGGGTCCATGAGGGGCCTAGGCCTCCTAAAATCCACCACCAGCTCCTTGGTCTTGCTGGTGTTAAGGTGTAAGTGGTTTGAGTCGCACCATTTAACAAAGTCTTTGATTAACTTTCTGTACTCCTCCTCCTGCCCACACCTGATGCAGCCCACAATAGCAGTGTCATCAGCGAACTTTTGCATGTGGCAGGACCCCGAGTCATATTGGAAGTCTGATGTATATAGATTGAACAGGACCGGAGAAAGTACAGTCCCCTGCGGCGCCCCTGTATTGCTGAAAAGACATGCAGTTCCCAAGACGCACATATTGAGGTCTGTCTGTAAGATAGTCCACAATCCATGCCACCAGATGTGAGTCTACTCCCATCTCAGTCAGCTTTTCTCTAAGGAGCAGAGGTTGGATGGTGTTGAAGGCACTAGAGAAGTCCAAAAACATAATTCTTACAGCACCACTGCCTCTGTCCAGGTGGGAGAGGGATCGGTGTAGCATATAGATGATGGCATCCTCCGCTCCCACCTTCTCCTGGTATGCGAACTGCAGAGGGTCGAGGGCATGGCAGAACTGTGGCCTCAGGTGGTGTAGCAGCAGCCGGTCCATGGTCTTCATCAGATGTGACGTCAGAGCAACAGGCCGGAAGTCATTCAGCTCACTAGGACGTGATACCTTTGGGACAGGGGTGATACAAGATGTTTTCCAAAGCCTTGGGACTCTCCCCTGTTCCAGGCTCAGGTTGAAGATGCGCTGTAGAGGACTCCCCAGTTCCAACGCACATGCCTTCAGCAGTCGTGGCGATACACCATCTGGACCCGCTGCTTTGCTGGCACGAAGTCTTTTCAGCTCTCTGCTCACATGGGCTGCTGTAATTGTGGGTGGGGATGTCTCACCTATGCTGGTATCAGCAGGAGGATGGTTGGAGGATGCAGTACTCTGAGGTGAGAGTGGGTTAGGGTGATCAAACCTATTAAAGAAGGTGTTCATTTGGTTTGCTCTCTCCACGCCTGTCTCGATGGCGGCACCCCGCTTCGAGCTGCAGCCAGTGATAATCTTCATCCCATCCCACACTTCCTTCATGCTGTTGTTCTGCAACTTCTGCTCCAGCTTTCTCCTGTACTGCTCTTTCGCTGCCCTGAGCTGGACTCGGAGTTCCTTCTGCACGCGCTTAAGCTCATGTTGATCACCACCTTTAAAAGCCCTTTTCTTCTGGTTCAAAAGGCCCTTGATGTCACTTGTAACCCATGGCTTGTTGTTAGCATAGCAGCGTACTGTTCTTACTGGAACTACAATGTCCATACAGAAGTTGATGTAATCAGTTGTGCATTCAACAGCCTCTTTAATGTTCTCACTATGTGACCCAAGCAATATATCCCAGTCTGTAGTTCCAAAGCAGTCTCTCAGAGCCTGCTCTGCCTCAGGGGACCACTTCCTGAATGAGCGTGTAGTTGTAGGTAGCGCCCTCACTCTTGGTTTGTATTGAGGCTGACGCAAACCCAGGTTATGATCTGCTTTCCCAAGCACAGGCAGCGGGGTGGCGCTGTATGTGTCTTTAACGTTTGCATACAGTAGGTCGATAGTCCTATTTCCCCGAGTGTTACAATCCACATACTGGGAGAAGGCTGGTAATGTTTTGTCCAGCGTTACATGGTTAAAGTCTCCAGCGATTAGCTCAAGTGCCTCAGGGTGCTGCGTTTGTAACTTAGCAACTGCGGAATGGATGATGTCACTCGCCATCTCCGCGTTCGCTTGAGGGGGGATGTAAACAATAACAACAATCACGTGTCCAAACTCTCTGGGCAAGTAATAGGGGCGCAGACTTACGGCCAACAGTTCAATGTCCCTGCAGCAATTGGAGATTTTAACGTTTACATGTCCTGAGTTGCACCACTTTGTATTGACATAGAGAGCGAGTCCTCCTCCTTTCTTCTTTCCGCAGGTACTTGCGTCTCTGTCCGCTCTAACTGTGTTAAACCCGGGTAGCTCCACGTTAGCGTCTGGGATAGTAGTCATTAGCTACGTTTCACTAAAACACAGCAAGCTGCATTCTCTGTAGGTTCTGACATTTTTCACCAGCACAGCCAGTTCGTCGATCTTATTTGGTAGTGAGTAATAATAGTTTACAAACACAGGACAAATGAAAGCAAATGAAACATTAGACACCAGACAATAAACAATCAACATTTACAGCACTGCCCAAAACAGTCCAGTACAGCAGGTGCAGAAATCGGTGAGAATGAATTGAGATGTCAAGCGAACAATTTCTTGAATGTTATGAAATTGTTGTCCTATTCTGTTCCAGTTTGTGAGTGAAGTTCTATATAAACTGTGTTTACTTCCCGGACAAAGATGTTTACCAACCCAGATGAAATCGCACAAAGAAACAGGTACAGGACAAGCACATAAATCCAGAATGAAACAGTCATCCAATGGTGGTTATATAACTGAGGTGGGGTGAGAAGTTTAGAAACAAACACAGATGACTGTGATCCCCTTTCAGTGTCTTTTTGTATTTTTTTTTTAAACAGAGTGCCTGTTTATCTTTCGTCCCAGCCCCTCACCACTCTGATGCTGACCAATGGTGTAATATTACTGGGACTGCTGGCAATTTAAGTAGCACTGGTACAGTGCTATATCAATCTTCCTTGATGTTATATTGCCGGTGTAGCTCTCATCACCCTTTCAATGTCATTCTGTCTCTCTTTCTCTCTTTTTCACTCTCCCAGGTTCAGGAAGAATAACCCACTTTCAACTCTCTGAAAGTCTGTAAATATCATCTACAGTGATGGGCCACCTATCATCTTGAATGTTCTTGAATGCTCCCTCCCTGTTCAGTTCTAAAGGTTTAATGTTAGTCAAGCATTTAGTCACACTGCAGGACCCTGAAAGTCTAAAATGGCATGATATGATGCCATTTTAAGACAAATTGATGATACATTAGGAATGCTTGGTTGGATAAGTGATCTTCTCAATATTCCCATTGATGGCGAGATTCTGGGTAATTTAAGATCAACTTAGAGTCACGTCTGTAGAATTTCCAACCATGGACATTTGTCATTAATGTGTGCCTTTTTGATTACTTCACGGGCATTTTCTTGCAGACACAGCAATCACTTAGTCTTAAAAACAACTAGCAACTTCTTCATCAATATCAACATTTTAAAGAGCATTTCCAGTATATCATATTTGTACCAATTTGTATCAAAATAACATGATGTGTTATATGATCTTTTCCTATTCAAACTAACCATCCCAACTTTCATCTGCCTCTATGTGTTTACCAGTTTGAATGCAAGTAGTGCTAAAAGGCCTTTGGAAGCCTTGTGTCTACAATAAGGGAAAAGTGATCGATAGCAAAGGATTAACTAATAGGAACAGGCTAAGCCAGGTAGCATTTGTCTTGATTGTCAAGTGATGAAACCATCAGGAAAAGAGGCATTGGGAAATAAATAGTTTTGGCATTAAAATGTGTTGTTCAGAAAAGTCGCATTTTGAAATAAAACCTGTAATAAAAATAAAATCCATCCATCCATCCATCCATTATCCAACCCGCTATATCCTAACTACAGGGTCACGGGGGTCTGCTCGAGCCAATCCCAGCCAACACAGGACTCAAGGCAGAAAACAAACCCCAGGTAGGGCGCCAGCCCACCGCATAAAAATAAAATGATTTAATATTTCATAATAATTAGATTACTTTTCATAATATTTAGATGACTTTTATTTAATTGCACATTGTTTTAACAATGTATTGAGTCATTTACATTCACACATGCACACACAAACACATATATATTGCTGTATTTCTGCTTCACAATTGCTATTTATTTCATACTAGCAAAATACCCGCGCTTCACAGCGGAGAAGTCGTGTGTTAAAGAAGCTATGAAAAAGAAAAGGAAACATTTTAAAAATAATGTAACATGATTGTCAAAGTAATTGTTTTGTCACTGTTATGAGTGTTGCTGTCATCAAGGATTTGATTATCATTATTTCTTTCAGTCAGGTTTGTATTTGGAGGACGTGATGTGTTCAAGTTACATTCCGTGTTTGTCAACCGTTGTAAAGATAACAGGTTTCATTCATTGAACTATTCACTACCCAAATCGCTATGCGAGTATTTAGCGGCAGCGTCACAAAGTTGTTTTGGTCTAGCCGCACCAGAAAATGTACCGCGACGTCTGACACAACTCCTTTGTAATGTTTACTCACAGCTTGGATTGCTGCTGTCATAATCGGTTTGAGTCTACATATACATACATATTGTGAACGCTGGCCCGGACACAGACAGACAGACATCATAATTTCACCACACACCGTTTATTTACACTATTATTTAAAAAGTCTACCGTGCACTCACAACCCCAGTGCCTCCAGCACCGATCCCCCAAAGTCCAGGCCACACAGTCTCTGTGCCTTTCTCTCCTGGCCGCCTCCAGTCCTCACTCCAGCTCCGTCCTCTTCCACCCGACTTCTGCCAATGACTGGAGTGAGGCGGCCCCTTATATACAGCTCCCGGATGAGCACCAGGTGTTCCCGGCATTCCTCCCTTGGCCACGCCCCAGCGTGGTGGAAGTGCCGGCTGTCCTCCCGGCAGCTCTCCAGGTGTCTCCCAAAGTCTTCCCCCCAGCACTTTCTGGTGTGGCGGAAGTACTGGGCTCTCGGGATATTTAGGCAGTGGGGCGCCTCCTGGAGGTGGCCACGGGCCCCTACAGGGCTGGGCTTCCATGCCCCTTACCCGAGGCCATCAACATAACCAGGGCAGACACCCCCTCGTGGTCTGGCGGAGGTACAGGCCCTCCTCCGGTCCTCCTGGGCGTCCCAGCCGGGTTTCTGCCTCGGCCGGATGTGGCAGATGATGGTCTGGAAGTGGGGCGCCGCCTGGCGGTGGCCACGGGCCCCTACAGGGCTGGGCTTCCATGCCCCCTACCCGAGGCCACCAGTGTAACCAGGACGGACGCCCCCTCATGGTCTGGAGGAGGTACAAGCCCTCCTCTGGTCCTCCTGGGCGTCCTGGTCGGCTCCTGCCCCGGCCGGGTGCCACAATTTAAATACACACACATATATATATATATATATAGATATATATATATATATATATATACATACACATATATATACATATACATATATATATACATACACATATACATATATATATATATATATACACACCTATCTACATTATATATATATACATATGTACATTATATATACACACACACATAGACATATATGTGTGTCTGTATGTATGTATGTATGTATGTGTGCATTTATTATGTAGATAGGTGTGTGTATATATATATATATATATATATATATATATATATATATATATACACACACAGGTATATATGTGTATATATATGTATGTGCGTGTGTGGTATAGAAATTACATTTTGTATGTGAACGTCCAAATTTCTGCCTGTGGTAATGTCCCTTACCGGTATTACCAGCAATTACAGAAAATTAGTTTTGTGTCCTTTGCAGTGTTAAGAGAGAAAGGCTTTGGTTTAGGATAAAAGGAAAAATGGTGTAAAGAAAGGAAACTTGCCTTTTTCTTTTATATAGTGTTGAGAGATGTCTTTGCTGACGATATGAGTGCCTTTTGGGAAGCGTCGCCACGGGTCTCGTGTAGACTGGAGAGACGGCCTTGCTATTAACTGGACGGAATGGCACTGTTGGTCCTCCACTCCTGTGCGTGTCTTCATAATCCAACCTGACGACCTCATAATCGTATACGTGCAAAAGAAAGTGAGTAGCGCCTTAATATTAGTTTGCCGCGGTCTAGAAATGGAATCCCGTGTTTGCAGTTGTCTAGGCTATAGATCAGGGAAAGGAGTAAAAAATTAAGTGTTTACTTTACCTTATATGGGCAGGCACTCAATTACGTGGGAGGCGTGATGACGTGAGACGCAACTCCACCTCCCATGGCCATCGAGCTGCAGTATATATATATTACAGTATATGGAGAAAAAATAGGTTCCAGTTATGACCATTACGCGTAGAATTTCGAAATGAAACCTGCCCAACTTTTGTAAGTAAGCTGTAAGGAATGAGCCTGCCAAATTTCAACCTTCTACCTACACGTGAAGTTGGAGAATTAGTGATGAGTGAGTCAGTGAGTGAGTGAGTGAGTCAGTGAGGGCTTTGCCTTTTATTAGTACAGATTGGCACAAATATCATACTGTGACATGTGCTTTGTGGCGCAGTGCCGATTTCAAATAAATAATTGTGCCCTATGTAGATGCAAGCTCTAAGCTGGTGTGAGGGTGTGTACTGTAAATGTGTTTCGCCAAGGGGTTAGCAGAGGCACTGTCTGACCATGCTGTATTCACGTGTAGAGGTAGGCGGATCAATCAAGAGCCTGCATGCTGCTGCAGAGCTAGTGCCTCCTCACACCTGTACCTAAGTAGTTAACAGTTTAAAAAAAAAACCTGCATGGGACAGCGCAGGAAAAAAAAGGTGAGAGGAAATAAAATAGATGGGGTGAGAGCAGCATCGGGTGGAGAAAAGAAACAGACCAGTCAGGTAGTGGGAGAATGGCAGTGTGATCTTGGGCCCTGTGAAGTAGTGATGAAGTGCCTTTGCAGAGGCTGGTTTGCCAATTTGTGTAGAGTCGGTACAAGCATGGTGGAGTCCTCCCCAGGGATCTGTGGTATGACTGTAGGTGTGTAAAGGATGACGGGAGGAGGACCGAACACAGATGGTCTGGCCGGAGCTGTGAGGGCAGCTAAGTCAGAGGTTGGGTGAAGAAGAACGCGGCTGTTAACGTCTCGGCCGGCTGAGTGAGCAATGGGTAAGCTGAGGAGATGAAGATGGAGTTGTGCTGGTCTTGTTCTCTGTCTGTGTTTTAAGGACTCAATGACTGTTGTTTTACGTTCATCAATTTAATAGTGGATTTCTCTTGGATTTCACTTATTTCATATTTATTTATTTATGACATTTAAGTATTGCCCCTGTGGACACTGTTTTGATTTTTTTTCTTCCAAATAATAAAAGCTCTGTTGCACTTTTTTCACCATCCCCTTGCAATATGTGTGTCCTCAGCTGCCAGCTCATCTCAGTTATGGTACTGACGGTGTTGAATTCGAGAGGCACACAGAATGGAAGTGGACCTGGAGCAGACCCGCACCATCACATATACCATAACAGTCTGTAATGACAACAGTAAGGTTAAATAAAACATAGCTTCTCTGTTCTGAACATGTTTCTTCTCTCGTTTAGTGATTAATCTTCTCATCCTTAACCTGTATCAGTAGGTTCTCATGGTTGTAGAGTAATACCTGTTTCTATATTTTCCATTGAACCATCCATTCACACATTTTCTGAATTTTTTCATCCATTACAGATTGCACATATCTACAAACTTTTCTAGCCAGGGTGGTCAAGCAGGATCCAACATTGGACAGGAATCCACACGTCCATATCCACTTACTGATCCTGCTCAGATCATACCACCACTTACAGCAACATGTAGTACATCTTGGAATGTAAGAGAAAGCTGCAGATGTAGGATAATGGCCAGGCTCCAAACAAGCAGTGACCAAGCTGGGAATTGAACCCTATTACCTGGGATTATGACCACTGCACTACCATGGCTCACACACATATTGAATTTAAGGTAACTATTATCTCAGAAGAGTTTCACTAGGTTGTGTTCTTTAGCTATTTAATATTTCATGACAGCCTACTGTATCTTTAAAAATTTGTTTAGTGCCCTGTAAACAGAGATGGTCAGTTGCCTATGATTAAGAAAGACCAGTAACCTTCAAAGTCATGCCATCATTAGGATAAAATCAGACTAAATAGTAATTTGGAGCAAGTCTCAATATTAATCGAATAAATGCTTAAAACCATCTAATGCATTAAAAGGTTTCAGTTTCACTTTCAAGGTGACTCGTTAGTGTTATAATTATTATTGAATTATGGTTTGAGAAAGCTTCATTCTAATAACAATATCCATTACATTTTTACCCCTCTGCATTTGTAGAAAATACAAAGTGTTGCCTCACTCTTTGTTCTTTCATTCACTACTCCAGACTGAAGACAAAATAAATTGTAATAGCAATACTAAAAATGCTTCCTTTGGCTCACCATGACTCTGCCGGTCACGAAAAGTTTATGGATGGAGGAATAGCTTTAGCCGTGTGATTAAAAAGAAAGAATAACACCTGTACAAAATGATAGTATTTGAAAATGGTTAGCGTACCATTTAAAGCTGAAGCATTTTAGATTGCTGGCTGCAATCCTGATTGACCTGTTTTTTTGTAGGGGAATTCATTCTACACTCTGGCATCATTAGCTTTATTGCTTCTAAGTTGTGACTGTATTTTCTTTTTTCTGCAAATCATAACATTTAAAATAACTCTTCAATCAAGCAGAATGTAAATGTTACCATTCAAAGTTTGCTAAAGGCAAAATAGAAATGTCTTGCGTTGTACGTTTAAAGCTTGAAATATCTAACCTTTAATGTTATGTGATAGGAATAAATGAGAGTGAAATACTGGAACTTTCACAAAAAGAAAAAATATAATTGCCATAACTGATCTTTATAAATGTTAAAGAGTAAAGAAAAAATCTGGATCTGAAATTTAAATTGTGTCATTTTTATTGCTGGGTTGACAACACAGTAGTAAATAGACATATATGGAGATGCCTGGTCTGAGCATACAGGGCCGCAACATGGACATACCGCTGCTAATTCAACTGTTGCATTGCAACTGAATTAGTGCAATTGTGTATCACAGTATATGACTGAATGAAAAATATGTACAAAAATTACAATAACTGAGTACGCCAAAACAGTATAAAAATGTATTTTTACAATATATACAGTGGATTCAGAAAGTATTCAGACCTCAGACCCCTAGTATGTTCTACCAGACGGTGGTGGCGAGTGCCCTTTTCTACGCAGTGGTGTGCTGGGGTGGCAGCATAAAGATGAAAGACGCCTCATGCCTGGACAAACTTGTTAAGAAGGCAGGCTCTATTGTAGGAGTAAAGTTGGACAGTTTAACATCTGTGGAAGAGTGACGGGCATTAAGCAAACTCCTGTCAATCATGAAGAGTCCACTGCATCCACTTAACAGTGTCATCTCCAGGCAGAGGAGTAGCTTCAGTGACAGACTTTTGTCACTGTCCTGCTCCACTGACAGACTGAGGAGATCGTTCCTCCCCCACACTATGCGACTTTTCAATTCCACCCGGGGGAGTAAATGCTAACATTAATTTTATTTTTATTTTTTTCATTTTTAATTACTATTTAATTTAATATTGTTTCTTTGTATTAGTATACTGCTGCTGGATTATGTGAATTTCCCCTTGGGATTAATAAAGTATCTATCTATCTATCTATCTATCTATCTATCTATCTATCTATCTATCTATCTATCTATCTATCTATCTATCTATCTATCTATCTATCTATCTATCTATCTATCTATCTATCTTTCTCTATCTAGTAGCTTTTGTCATATTTTGTTATGTTGCAGCCTTGTGCTAAATCATTTAGATTTGTTATTTCTCCTCATCAAGCAACTCTCAGTACCCCAGAATAACAAATAGAAAACAGGTTTTTAGAACATTTTGCAAATTTATTAAAATTAAAAAATGAGATGGTTCTGGCTGTGTACTGGCACTGACAGGGCTGGCTATGAGGATGGTCTCAGTCCCCATGGGCCTGGTGACCATGGTGAAAATGGCTCCATGTTCCTTGACTTTGCAAAAGGTCAGGGGCTGCAAATCACTGGATTCTGGTTCCAGCGCCCTGAACCGCATTGTTGGACTTGGTACTCCAATACTAGTGGTGCGGTGAAGGAGATCGATCACATCCTCGTGGGCAGACGCTAGAGGCTCTTGCAAAACTTCAGGATCTACAGAAGTGCCCAGTTTGTGAATTCTGACCACAGACTTGTTTTTGCTACTCTTAGGATCCAGTTTAGGTCCAGTAGGTTACCACCTACTAGGAAAATGAGCCTGGACTTGGCCAGACTCCAAGACTAGGCTGTTTCTAATGAGTCCTTATGGATGACACTGCAGTTGTGACATGCTGGGCTGGCTATTTTGAGCAGTTGTTCAAAGCTGATCCTCCGGCTAGGATGTTGGATATCTCTGGGTCCACTGTTCTTGAGGCCGATCCTTCAATTAGCTGTGAACCACCCAATCTCACTGAGATTGCACAGGTGGTGAACCAGCTGAGGGGGGGAAAGGCTGCAGGGATCTGTGGTATCCGTTGTGAACTTCTCCAGGCTGGTGGTAAGGCTGTTCTCCTGGCATTGCAAGCAATCTTTGCTTCCATTTGGAAGACTGGCATCATCCCAGCTGACTGGAAAATGGGACTTGTCCCTATCTGGAAAGGGAAGGGTGATTGCCTGGATTACAGCAACTACAGGGGGATAACACTGCACTCGGTGCTGGGAAAGGTTCTTGCTAGGGTCATTCTCAATAGGATCCATGATCACTTGCTCACATACCAGCAACCGGAACAGCCTGGTTTTATACCTAAGAAGTCTACCATCGACCGCATTCAGGCACTCAGGGTTCTCATGGAGCGCAAACGCGAATATCAGCAGAGTTTCTTTGCAGCCTTTGTTGATTTTCGCAAAGCGTTCGACACAGTTGATCGAGCTGCCCTGTGGGACATCCTGAGGATTCACAGGACCCCCTCTAGGTTGATGGGTATCATGGCCAGCCTGTACACTATTACTAATAGTTTAAGAAACATAATGATGCAATTTCAAGTTTATGTTTTTTTTTTTACTGAACTAACATATATGGAGCATCATATCAGCAGTCCATACTCAGTTTTACAGACACACAACAGTGGCACTTTATTCGCCTGCACTTTATCATTGTCTGTCTGCTTGACCATCTCTAGTGTTACTTTTCACAGTGGGCTGGCAGTGCCTGTCTTGTTTTGTTTACAGTTTGTCTTATTATTGGGTTTTCTTGACTTCCACTGAGTGAAGAGTATAAACATTTCAACAAGAATAATTTCTCATCAATGGTGTCTTATAATATCTGATATATAAGCAAGGCTGTTAATATACAAAGTAATAGCTAGCAATAACTTAATGTGATGAATGGACAACACACAAGATGGCATTTTATGGATGGAGCAAGCCACAAGTGTAACAGTACAGTGCTGGATAGCAGCTCATTTAGTGTTTTCACAGACCTGACATTGTATGCAAAAAGTAAGAATAAACAGTGGGGTTTTTTTATGGAAATGGAAGTTCTGATTCAACATTTTACTCGAATCCATGAATGTGGTGCCTTTGAAGAGAAAAAGAATATGATTTGAGTACAACTATATTGAAAGACTGACTCACATACTAAATCACGTACACACAATCGTCATAAACATAAATAATGATTTGATGGCAGATGTGTACGGAAGGAAAGAACGCTGACTGTTTACTCTTACATTTGCATACATTGTCAGGTTTGTACTATTGTCCTTGAAAATGAGAGTAAGCTGCCATCCAGTGCTATGCTTCACACTCACGGTTTGCTCTGTCCACAGTCTGTCATCTTGCGTGTTCTCTTTTCACCGTCTCAAATTAATTCTGGCTGTGTGAATCATATTTTAAGTTCTGTGAAAAACATTGTGATTCTATTTCAAGGTAGTTTATAGTTGTTTTTTTAAGTAACTGAAATAACTGGAGTGAGTCTTCAGACTTGTCTATTATTATCTTCATCATGTATAGTGATCATGTGTAGTGAAACTGTGTAAATGAATTCACATCTGGGGAACAATGTTCAGTAATGTCGATAACAGCAGCAGAAGAGAATCTGTCAAGGTAAAAAGATATACAAATATGGTAAAATGGCACCAGATGAGAGAGACAGTGTGCAGAGGTGTTACTTCTGAAGGCAATGGGGGACTAAAATAAAAATATGATCAGTCATGTTATCAGAACATAATTTCAGAATTACAGCAACAAGAGAATTTGTAGTGCAGTACATTGGGAATAGTCAAGAAAGGACAGCAGAATGATATGCATATTGAGAAAATAATTAAAGATTTAAGAAAAACAACATCAACTGCTACAACAACAACAACAACAACATTTATTTATATAGCACATTTTCATACAAACAGTAGCTCAAAGTGCTTTACATATTAAAGAATAGAAAAATGAAAGACATAATTATAAAAAATAAATCAACATTAACATCGAATAAGAGTAAGGTTCAATGGCCAGGGGGGACAGAAAAACAAAAACTCCAGGACGGCTGGAGAAAAATAAAATCTGTAGGGATTCCAGACCATGATACCGCCCAGTCCCCTCTGGGCATTCTACCTAACATAAATGAAACAGTCCTCTTTGGATTTAGGGATTCTCACGGAAGGGCTTGATGATGATGATGGTCACGTAGACTTCTGCCTTTTAATCCGTCCATCATTGTTGGAGCATCATGAAGCTTTGAGTAGGTGGAGGTGGCGCAGGCCACCACCACAAAGAAACCGGAAAAAGAAACAGAGAAGAGAGTAGGGGTCAGTACCGATTTTAGAGCCACCATGAATAGTTGTTATGATGAATTGAACATACAGAGTATCAGGATTAAGTTAAATTACGATTAAAATGAAGTTATAAAAGGCCATGTTAAAGTAATGTGTTTTCAGCAGTGTTTTAAAGTGCTCTACTGTATCAGCCTGGCGAATTCCTATTGGCAGGCTATTCCAGATTTTAGGTGCATAACAGCAGAAGGCCGCCTCACCACTTCTTTTAAGTTTTGTTCTTGGAATTCTAAGGAGACACTCATTTGAGGATCTGAGGGTTGGAATATAAGGTGTCAGACATTCCGATATATAAGATGGGGCGAGATTATTTAAGGCTTTATAAACCATAAGCAGAATTTTAAAGTCAATTCTGAATGACACAGGTAACCAGTGTAGTGACATAAGACTGGTGTGATGTGTTCTGATTTTCTTTTCCTAGTTAGGATTCTAGCAGCTGCATTCTGCACTAGTTGCAAACGATTTATATCTTTTTTGGGTAGTCCAGAGAGGAGTGCATTACAGTAATCTAGTCGACTGAAAACAAACGCGTGAACTAATTTCTCAGCATCTTTCAGTGATATAAGAGGTCTAACTTTACTTATGTTTCTTAAGTGAAAAAATGCTGTCCTAATGATCTGATTAATATGTGATTTAAAATTCAGATTACAGTCAACAATCACCCTAAGCTTTTTACCTCCGTCTTGACTTTTAATCCTAATGTATCCAGTTTATTTCTAATAGCCTCATTGTATCCATTATTGCTGATCACTAAAATTTCAGTTTTCTCTTTATTTAACTTGAGAAAATTACTATTCATCCATTCTGAGATACTAGTCAGACATTGTGTTAGTGAATCAATAGAATCGGGTCATCAGGTGCTATTGATAAGTACAGCTGTGTGTCATCAGCATAGCTGTGGTAGCTCACGTTGTGCCCTGAGATAATCTGACCTAACGGAAGCATGTAGATTGAGAATAACAGCGGACCCAGGATAGAGCCTTGTGGAACACCATATTGGATATCATGTGTCTTGAGTTGTAATTCCCACAACTAACAAAATATTTTCTCCCTGTCAGGTAGGATTCAAACCAATTTAAGACACTGCCAGAGGCCCACCCATTGACTAAGGCGATTTCTAAGAATGTTGTGATCAATGGTGTCAAATGCAGCACTCAGATCTAAGAGGATGAGAACAGATAAATGGCCTCTGTCTGCATTTACCCGCAAGTCATTTACTACTTTAACGAGTGCAGTTTCTGTGCTGTGATTTGTTCTAAAACCTGACTGAAATTTATCAAGAATAGCATGTTTATTTAGGTGGTCATTTAACTGCATAATGACTGCCTTCTCTAGAACTTTACTTAAGAAGGGCAGGTTAGAGATGGGTCTAAAATTTTCAAGAGCGAGGGGTCAAGATTATGTTTCTTAAGTAGGGGTTTAACTACAGCAGTCTTAAGACAGTCTGGGAAGACCCCAGTATCTAGTGACGAATTTACTATGTCCAGAACATTATCAATTAGCACGCCTGATACTTCTTTGAAAAACCTTGTTGGTATCGGGTCAAGGGACGAGGTGGAGGGTTTTAATTGAGATATTATTTTTTGTAAATCAGGTAAATCTATCCTAGTGAAATAGTTTAATTTGTTTATAACAGGATGTTGGGGTTTAGGGGGATCCTTAGTGTTGGGGAGATATATTATGTTTATTTCTAATATCATTAATTTTTGATTGAAAATACAGCGACAGCCTCACAGGTTTCACTGGAAGCACTTAGGAGGCATTCCTTTGAGCTACCTGGGTTTAGTAGGCGATCAATTGTTGAAAATAAGACTCTAGGATTACTAGCATTGTTATTTATAATCTTGGAGAAATAGCAGCGTCTCTCAAGACGGACAGTGTGATTGTATTCTGTTATTTTGACTTTTAATATTTCGTGGTGGATAGTAAGTTTAGTCTTCCTCCATTGACGCTCAGCTCTACGGCATGTTCTCTTTAAATCAGACACTCTTTGGGTCTTCCATGGTATACCAATGCTAGAAGATTTTTTCACTGTCTTTTCAGGTGCAACTATGTCAACAGCAGCTCTCACTTTAGAATTAAATCTTTCCACCTTACTATTTACATTGTCCTCGCTATTATAGCTGGCACTATAAACGGACTGATTGCTTAAAATGTTTGTAAGTTTTAAAGCTGCTGCCGAATCAAAGAATATTTGCTGGATATTTGCTTTCCTTTCACCAAAATCCTAGACTTGGATGTTTATTCTTTTATTGTCTTCTTCCTCTCTAACTGCATTATTGTTTATTTTTGCAGAAGACTTTTTTCTGGTGTTTATTAACCCTATTTTTTTTTCTAAGCAAGCCATGTCTTGATTTTATTGGCAGAGAAAAGGTCTGGCAAGGAATCTGTGTGGGCTATGTGCTTGTATACAAAGTGTTATGTGTAACATCATGCACCAGTCCACACTGTCCTGTAAATAAAAAAGGAACCAAGAGAATAAGTGTGTGCCAAAACCTTCCTGAGTTTGTTACTAAGAATTCTAACAGATCTTTTTCCAAATCACAAAATAAAACCCAGAGTCATAGTCGTAGGTCACACCAGTTTGTCTTTAACCAGAAGAAGCAAGAAAAGCAAAGGTACACATAAAGTTCACTGTTGCTATGCAAACCTTGGATGACCCAGAACATTCAGGGTGCCCTTTTATGCCAATGACATCACATGATGTGCATATTTTGCTGTTTACAGAGTAATGTAGTGACAAATACACCGTAAAATGATGGTGCCTATAAAAAACATGATGGCATTGAGAACAACAACAACATTTATTTATATAGCACATTTTCATACAAACAGTAGCTCAAAGTGGTTTACATAATAAAGAATAGAAAAATAGAAGACACAATAAAAAATAAAAATAAGTCAACATTAATTAACATAGAATAAGTAAGGTCCGATGACCAGGGTGGACAGAAAAAACAAACAAAAAAAAAACCTCCAGAGTCTGGAGAAAAAAAATAAAATCTGTAGGGATTCCAGACCACGAGACCGCCCAGTCCCCTCTGGGCATTCTACCTAACATAAATGAAACAGCCCTTTTTGTATTTAGGGTTCTCATGGAAGGACTTGATGATGATGGTCACGAAGACTTCTGGCTTTCAGTCCATCAATGTTGGAGCATCATGATGCTTTGAGTAGGTGGTGGTGGCGCAGGCCACCACCACAAAGAAACCAGAAAAAGAAACAGAAGAGAGAGTTGGGGTTAGTATGGATTTTAGAACCACTATGAATAGTTATTATGATGAATTGAACATACAGAGTATCAGGATTAAGTTAAAGTGAAGTTATAGAAAGGCCATGTTAAAATAATGTGTTTTCAGCAGTGTTTTAAAGTGCTCTACTGTATTTGCCTGGTGAATTCCTATTGGCAGGCTATTCCAGATTTTAGGTGCATAGCAGCAGAAGGCCGCCTCACCACTTCTTTTAAGTTTAGCTTTTGGAATTCTAAGGAGACACTCATTTGAAGATCTAAGGCTATGGTTTGGAATATAACGTGTCAGACATTCCGATATATAAGATGGAGCGAGATTATTTAAGGCTTTATAAACCATAAGCAGTATTTTAAAGTCAATCCTGAATGACACAGGCAACCAGTGTAGTGACATCAAAACTGGAGAAATGTGTTTGAATTTTCTTTTCCTAGTTAGGATTCTAGCAGCTGCATTCTGCTCTTGTTGCAAATGATTTATGTCTTTTTTGGGTCGTCCTAAGAGGAGTGCGTTACAGTAATCTAGTCTACTGAAAACAAAAGCGTGAATTAATTTCTCAGCATCTTTCAATGATATAAGAGGTCTAACTTTTGCTATGTTTCTTAAGTGAAAAAATGCTCTCCTAGTGGTCTGATGAATATGCGATTTAAAATTCAGATTACAGACAACAGTTACCCCTAAATTTTTTACTTCCGTCTTAACTTTTAATCATAATGCATCAAGTTTATTTCTGATAACCTCATTGAATCCATTATTGCCAATTACTAAAATTTCAGTTTTCTCTTTATTTAGTTTGAGAAAATTAATATTCATTCATTCAGAAATACCAGTAAGACATTGTGTTAGTGAATCGAGAGAGTCGGAGTCATCAGGTGCTACTGATAAGTACAGCTGTGTGTCATCAGCATAGCTGTGGTAACTCACGTTGTAACCTGAGATAATCTGACCTAACGGAAGCATGTAGATTGAGAACAGCAGCGGACCCAGGATAGAGCCTTGTGGAACACCATATAGAATATCATGTGTCTTTGAGTTGTGATTACCACAACTCACAAAGAATTTTCTACCTGCCAGGTAGGATTCAAACCAATTTAAGACACTGCCAGAGAGGCCCACCCATTGACTAAGGTGATTTCTAAGAATATTTTGATCAATGGTGTCAAATGCGGCACTCAGATCTAAGAGGATGAGAACAGATAAATGGCCTCTGTCTGCATTTACCTGCAAGTCATTTACTACTTTAACGAGTGCAGTTTCTGTACTGTGATTTGTTCTGAAACCTGACTGAAATTTATCAAGAATAGCATGTTTATTGAGGTGGTCATTTAACTGCATAATGACTGCCTTCTCTAGAATTTTACTTAAGAAGGGCAGGTTAGAGATGGGTCTAAAATTTTCAAAAGCAGAGGGGTCAAGATTATTTTTCTTGAGCAGGGGTTTAACTACAGCAGTCTTAAGACAGTCTGGGAAGACCCCCGTATCTAATGACGAATTTACTATGTCAAAAATATTGTCAATTAGCACACCTGATACTTCTTTGAAAAACCTTGTTGGTATTGGGTCAAGGACGCAGGTGGAGGGTTTCAGTTGAGAGATTATATTATGTACTTCAGGTAAATCTATCCTGGTGAAAGCATTTAATTTGTTTATAATGGAGTACCGGGGCTTTGGAGGTTCTGCAGTGTTGGGGAGATGTACTATGTTATCTCTAATATCATTAATTTTTTGATTGAAAAATACAGCAATGTTCTCACAGGTTTCACTGGAAGTATTCTGGGGGCATTCCTTTGTGTTACCTGGGTTTAACAGACGATCAATTGTAGAGAATAAGACTCTGGGATTACTAGCATTGTTATTTATAATATTAGAGAAATAGCAGCACCTCTCAAGACGGACTGTGTTATTGTATTCTGTTATTTTAACCTTCAATATCTCATAATGGTTAGTTAGTTTAGTTTCCTCCATTTACGCTCAGCTCTACAACATGTTCTTTTTAAATCAGACACTCTTTGTGTCTTCCATGTTATAACAATGCTAGAAGATTTTTTAACTGTCTTTTCAGGTGCAACTATGTCAACAGCAGCTCTTACTTTAGAATTAAAGTTTTCCACTTTACTATTTACACTATCCTCGCTATTATAGTTGGCATTATAAATGGACTGATTGCTTAGAATGTTTGTAAGTTTTAAAGCTGCTGATGAGTCAAAGAAGCGTTTTTTAACAAAATGCTTCTCATGAGTGTTTTCTATCTTTATTTCTATATTAAATAGTAGAAGGAAATGGTCTGATACACCAATATCAATGACCTGCTTTATATCAACTTTAACTATTAAGAGTGTGTCATAGTTCGTAATTAAAATTGACATTAAGTCAGAGAATTCCTCAAAGAAAGACGCGTTATATTTAGGAGGTTTCTATCACTAATAAGATCATTTATAAAAAATGTCTTGTTAATTAAAGCTCTAACATTTAATAGTGCCATATTTAATGTTTCGGAGGGGCAGAGCTGAATTTAATGCGCGTTATTGGTATTCGAAACAAAAAATAAGTTATTTTTGTTAACGCCCTCTGTGTGTATTTTTTATGTAATCTACAATCTGTTTTTATAGTTTTAATGCATTGTTGATCTAAAGTAGTAATTGCAATTAAATTATTGGTGTTTATGCTGCACTGCCTAGATTTTTTACGTGCATTAAGATTGGTTATTAGATTATTAATGTTGTGCACTTTAACGGAAGACTGTGTTAAGCCATTATGTCCTATCAAAGCAGTAGCATTACGGAAGGGGTTTAAAGTAGAAGTAGACAGTCAAGATAGACAAATTACCTTAGCGATGTTTTTGGAGAGGACCCGGGCGCCAAATCTATTCGGATGCAGTCCATCAAGCTTGAAGAAGCGCTGCCATTCCTAAAAAAGATCCCAGTTGTCAATAAACCTGATGTCTTGAGTCTCGCAGAAGCCTCTCAGCCAGTTGTTTAAACCCAGCAGACGACTGTAGTATTCATTCGATCATCTGACGAGAGGTAGTGGACCCGAGATGAAAATTTTTGCTGATGGGGTACTCTCCTTCGTGTCTTTAACTAGTACTGCGAAGTCAGCCTTGAGAACCTCCGACTCTCGGTGCCTTATGTCGTTTACGCCGGCATGTAAAATAATGGATCTAACTGCCCTCTTGTGCTTCTCGTAAATTGTCGGCGCCCGTCTCATCACATCTCGGACTCGAGCACCGGGAAAACAAGAAACAAAAGATTTTCGATTAGGGCATGTGATATTGAGGTTTCAAATCACCTACTACGATTACATCACCTGGGGATGAAGGCAAACTGGGGACGCTGAGAGGGTCGAACCGGTTCTGGATTGGGATGCTCGCCTGTGCCGATGGAGGTGTTCTAGCCTTGAACCCCCGCCTGCAAAGCTGAAACCCACCAAGGTCTTCATCGACGTTGTCGTTGCTCCTATGAGGCGTGGGGGTGAGGCTTACTTGCCCATGGAACTGAGCGGCACGAGGTGGGGTTGATGTTACGTCGAATTCAGTTGTTGAGTGTGGTTTATCCAGCAGCCGAGCCTTCAAGTCTCTGAGGTACCTTCGTCTGGACAGGAGTTTCTGAATCTGTTTGTCGAGTGCCTGGAGTTCTTCGACGACGACGGCAACGCGATTCATCTCACTGTCAGCCATTGTCTGCTTCTACTTCCGCTTCCGCTTCGTCACCTAGGAAAGAAAGAGAGAAAGAATGAGTTCGAGAAAGATGCAAATAATTTGAAGCTACTTGAAAATTACCTTAAATTAAAACATAATGTTAAAAATTAATTCAGAAACCACAAAAACCATACAAATGTTGTTTTTATATTCAAAATTCATCCCAGAAATTGAAAGAAATATTTAAAATGAAGCATGACCATAATACACACAGTAAACAATGGTGCTATCAACAATGTCCCCATTAAAGCCTGTGGGGCAAGGTGTCATTTATGGTGAAACAAATAGTACTGCAGGATATCACTCAACAGATTTTACAATACAATATAACTGATTGTACTGTACAATAATATACAATCAAGTACATTAGCTTGCATAATATTTATTATGTACACAAATACATGTACAGTAGAGTAAACCAAACAGGAAATTGAATCAATAATAATTAATTTGAAACAAAACACATTATGTCAAACATAATAAATGACCTGAACAGATAGACAGATTGGTACATTGGTGGCTTAATGCCTCTGTATATGTCAACCTTTACAAATGTAATTGTGTGTATGTGTGTGTTTGAGTGCTCATTTCTTTCTCTTCACCATCTAGCATATGGTCTGGAAGGGCAAATAAGCTGTCTGCTATCTTCACTTATAAACATCTTTACGTCTGCTTCTGTGTGTGCAGACATGAATATTTAAATAAATTATGCACCTTGAAAACTACTCATGTAAAAATTCTGCAAATCAATAGGCCTGGCTCAATGACAAAGCAGAGCATGTGGAAAAAAACAACTTCTGTGGCACTTATCATTTGATATAGGTAGAGCTCTTTTTGAAGGATATGTAGATAAGTACTGGACCGAAATCGATAGGCTTGGAGCCTGTAGCAAGATAAACATGATCAATTTTTTTCAAAAGGTTTGCAAAGACAAACACATACACAGACACCCATACTAACACCTTTTTGCACTTTTTGCACACCATAAAATAAAAATCTGAACCTAACTTGACTGAATTTTTTTTTTATTTTATCACCAAAAAAAAAAATCTAACACTAATAATAAAATGTAAAACAGCTCCCCTGCCTCCAAAAAACATTACCAATCTCAAGTGATACCAGGTCCTGACACTGGTATTCATTTCAGTCAATTTTAAAACTTTGATTGACTTTTGTGTCAGTTATTATTCTTATTTTTACAATGAACTTTGTTTTCATAAATTAATTTTAGATATGTTTAAATTTAAATAAAATACTTGCTTGAATAAGTTTGATAATGAACATCATAAAGAAGTTTTCTGTACCACACTTCTATAAAAGTGTATTTATAAAAGGAAGAAACATTAAGTAGGGCATGTAACAGATTTCAAAAGGCTCCCCAGTTACTTCTCAAGTGAAAAGACTGTAGCTCATGTTACAGTTCAAGTTGAAATTAGATGAAAAAACAAGAAAACAAAAGAACCAATGGGATCTGACTTGATGTAAATGGAGAAGTGCACACCAAAGGAACATCAGCACTGCTTAATGAACTGCACTTCACATTCCAGTCTGATATCTTAAGACCACACTCTAACAGATCAAAGCTTTTCTTTTAAATGAATATACTTCTAGCTTAATATACCTTAATAACAATACACCAATGCTCTAACAATTTGAACTCTTCAGTATTATCCTCTAAAAAACCGAAACCATCAATTTAACAAGTCATGTACATTTTGTATGAACTTGCTGCTGTACCATTTTTCTAGTATATTAGTTAAACGTTATTCATCAAATGGGGAAATTCAGATGCATACAGCAGCAGAAACATAAAAAACAAGGATACAGATTCACAGGACAGATAATGCAGCCAATCAGTTAATTGATATGTAAATCAATAAATAAAAATAAAATTAACATTGGGTGGTAGCATTAAATTGCCTGTTAGCAATGGGCAGAAAAGTAGCCCAGAGGCACTTCTTAGAACACCATGGTGAAATGAGCTAGTGGCTAAAAGTGCTCCAAGATTTCCTGGAGGGGATGGAGGGAATTTTTCACAATGACATCCAATATTGTCATCAACACAACAGCTTCCAGGGTGTCCCGGGCTTGGGTTTGTGATGGAGCAGGCTTTCCTGACAAGTTTGTTCAGACATTGTGCTTCTTTTCAGCTTAAGTTGCTTCCCCAGGGGACCTCAGCATAGAAGACCACACGGGCTACTATGGACTGGCAGAACATCTCCAGCAGCTTACTTCACACATCAAAAACCTGAGTCTCCTTAGAGTCGAGTCTGCTCTGGCAATTCTTGTACAGCACCACTGTGTTGTCAGACCAGTCCAGTTTGTTGTTCATGTGAGCCCCCAGATACTTGTATAACTTTGCACCAGTTCTACATCATCACCCTGAATGGTCACTGCTCTCAGAGGCTTCTTGGGAAGCCTGAAGTCCACCACCAGCTGTTTTGTCTTGATGATGTTTTGTTGCAGGTTGTTGACAAGACAAAGTTCTCCACAACTTTCCCAAACTCTGACTCATCTCCGTTATAAATGCAGCCTATCATGGACGAGACATCTAAAAATTTCTGTAGATGGCAAATGCTGGTATTGTGCTGGAAGTCTGTTGTGTACAGGATAAACAGGAATGCTTGTAAGTATTTTTAAAATCATAAAAATGAAATAATGTTGAAAGTCTCTGGATTATGTAAAAATTTCAAACATAAATTTAAAAAAAAAATCATCATTTTAAGATCACTACTTTACTTTAGGGTATCTCTTCTGGGTTTAATACAGAATTCTCTGAGCCGTAGTCTGGGCTTGCCATGGTCAGATGGGATTCATTTTTGCTGCAAAACAAATCATGTCGCTACAACCACTGTAAAGGATGGAATCAGAATAAAATCTCATATCCTCAGGATGTTCCCAGTCAAGACAGTACATGACACTTCAATTTCTGAAAACTCTCAACTTTTTCATTTTGACACTTCAGTGCCTTGCAGTTTGGATTTCTTTTCATAACCTTTGGGAATACCCCAGCAACACAACATAAGGTTCACACTAAATTCAATTTTTGTAATGTAGTCAGTATCATCCTTTTCTCTCTACTACAAATAATTATAACTAACATATACAGTGAAGTGCATCTCGATTCTGCTATAGTAGACTTTGTGGATACCTGGCCAAATATAAAACATAAAATAATTTATCACATAATTATTCACCTTCTTCAGATCAGCATCTAGTAGATGTACCTTTAGCTACCTGATATAACTTCTCTAACTCACCTTGAAAGCAATGCTCTGCATTATCTCAAAATGAAAAAAATCAAATTCTTGTTATGAGTATCTCTTCAGAATTTTAACATAACTTGGCAAGAACTTGTTTGAGCAATTATAGAGTACAAATGCTTGCCCTATGCTAAACCTTATAGTTGATGTTGGATCCTATATAAAGAACCATTTGTCAAACATGCTGCCTGGCTCTAAAACATTATATTAGAAGGATAAAAGTGTTGCAGAATCTTTAACTAACCTCCTTTTGTTTTCCTAATTGTGGAGGATGACTTTCCAAACGGACAGTGACATGACTTCTGGCCTCACGATTCTCACCCTGCTCCTTCCGTCCTGGACCTATGTTAAGAGCAGGTATGATCAAAAGTCCTCTCAGCGAGAACACCACAGTAGATAGACAAGCAATATACTGGCCGTATCCTTTTGTTCATTTAAGTGGTTGTGTGAGCCAGTTTTAGTTGGTTGCAGTTGTGTACTTGTTGCTCAATTAAAATGGGGTTAAGGGCAAACGAGAAAGCCCATCAGCATTGGCCCTATGGTGTAAACCTCTGCAATGAGCGGTACCCCTTTCTCTGGGCTAAAGATTCTTGTCAGCAATTTGTGCATAATTCTGTTCAGCCTTACTCAGTGTTCTGCACGCAAAAACGATTAGTTTCTCTTCACCATTGGGAAAGACATGGAAATGACAGCTCCACACCATATGGAGAAGCATCACAAGCCAGGCGGATGCTTAGTTGTGGATCGTAGTGCGTTAGGACATTTTGAGACAGTAATCGTCCAAGTAACAATGCACATTGGAAAGGCCTTGTAACACCTGATCCATCGCCCGTTGGAATATGGAAGGTGCTGAAGCAATCCCAAATGGTAGACGATTAGATAGGAACCATCTCTCTTTACAACTGGCACCACAGGAGTGGCCCACTCACTATACTGCATAGGTGACAGCACACCTAATTCTAGCAGGCGGGACAGCTCAGCCTCTACTTTCGATCATGGCGCATAGGGTACAACCCGAGCGACAGAACTTTGGCTTATGTTGTGGTTTCAAAGAAATGACTGCTTCAATGCCCTTCATTGTCCCCAAATCTTTACTGAAAACTGCAGCATGTTTTTGTATTATGCTCTTCAAAGTAACTTGCTGTACTGACTTAATCTCTTGCCAATTCAATTTAATTTTTCTGAGCCACTCTCTACCAAACAGGGGTGTATAATTTCCTCTGATAACATATAATGGAAGGACAGCTAACTGTTTGTTCAAAGTGACTTTCACATTAATAACTCCTTCAGGGGATATTGGTTCCCCAGTGTAAGTCTTCAAAACTACATCAGTTGTCTCAAGAGGCACGTGGCTCAGTAATTTCTTGTATAGTTTTATTGAAATTAATGACACTGCTGCCCCTGTGTCCAACTCCATCTCTACTTCTGTGCCTTCTATTTTAGGTTTCACACTAATGTGTGACTTCTCCCCTTCTTGGATCAGCTTATGTAAGGCTAATTCTGTGTCAGTTTCGTTACCTGACGCTTCACTGGACACCTCCTGCAATATAATGCGATTTACAGGTCTCTTTTAGGATAATCCGATCGCCGTTGTGACTTCCTTTATACTGCGCTCCTCCTCTCTCCTTATAGATTCCTTCTGTTTACATACTCGCGCTGCGTGGCCCTTCTTACCACAGTTATGGCAATCCTGCGATTCGCGTGCCACCATCTCCATGGAAATTGCGATTTCGACTGCTTTTTTATAGGTCAACGCTACTTCAGTTAACAGTCGTTTCTGTATCGCTTCATTATTTAGTCCACAAACAAATCGATCACGCAATGCTTCCTCTAAGTAAGCGCCAAATTCACAGTGCTCAGACAGTTTCTTTAAGACAGCAACATATTGTGAAACCGACTCCCCCTCCGCTTGGTTCCTTTTGTGAAAGCGAAACCTTTCTGTTATTACCAAAGGCTTTGGAGAAAAATGCTGCTGTAGCACTGCTTTAATCTGGTCAAACGTTTTGTCCTTTGGTTTCTCCGGTGCTAAAAGACTACGCAGCAAGCCATACGTTGTACGTCCAATTACAGTTAATAGCACTGGCACCAGTTTGTCCTCTCAATATCATTAGCTAATGCAAAGGTTTCAAACGCTCAATATAAGTGGTCCACTGCTCCACATTTTCATCAAAATCGTCCATGTGCCCCAGCGTCGCAGCCATGTTGCCACAATGGTTTTCTTTATATAAATATACTGAATAAAAACTCCCGCTGCAGTCATAAACAGACGAACTTACGCACTGGGAATCAACTTTATCCTCGTCGCCAGTTTGCTATGTTAGGTCAATTGAGGCTGATATTCAATGACAAACACTGAGGCCAGAAGTTAACTCTGTTACATTTATTTCAATACATAACAGGGTACAGCCAAATGCCCCAAAAAGGCTGACAGTAACAGATAGGGCTCTGTAATAGTATACAGTAGCTCTCTTCTCTAGGTGGGTGTTAAGTGATTATTTTTATAGACTGTCTTTGAAGCACATCATTTTACTTGCTGTGTTATTTTCACTTGTTTGGGTTATGTTTTGTTATTGTGTTCCTGAAATGAAAAGTAAAAAAAAACAAAAAAAACTTTCCCAGTTCTTTACCTGCTTGCTTTTGGTTGACATTAATACATTTTATAATCACCAAACTGACTTTAATATGTTTCATTATGAAATGATCATCAGGTTATAGTTCAGTGCCCATATTTATCAAGCATCTCAGAATAGGATAATGGTCTCAACTGGCTCAAAAATCTCAGGGTGATGTCAATTTGCTCCTACTCTTAGGAGTAGAAGTAAAATCATCTATATATATAACTAGCAAAATACTTGCGCTTCGCAGCAGAGAAGTAGTGTGTTAAAGAAGTTATGAAAAAGAAAAGGAAACATTTTAAAAATAATGTAACATGATTGTCAATGTAATTGTTTTGTCACTGTTATGAGTGTTGCTGTCATCAAGGATTTGATTATCATTATTTCTTTCAATCAGATTCGTATTTGAAGGATGCGTTGTGTTCAAGTTACATTCCGAGTTTGTCAACCGTTGTAAACATAACAGGTTTCATTCATCGAAGTGATCACTACCCAAATCAGTACTCGTTAATCTAAGATGTTTAACAGGCATTCCCGGTATTAAGTTGTGGATTTGCCTGCGAATATTTAGCGGCAGCGTGTCTATGAACTTCATTTAAACTTAAGCTTTACATCTTGCTTTCCTATTGATATGTCTACAAAGGCTTGTTCAGATTCAGAGGGTTGTTCCTTGCTTACTGCATCAATAAGCAGCTCGTCTTCCTCTTTATCTGAGACATCACACGCTGCATGCACGGGTTTACCTTTCCCAGTCCTGCAAAGTCAGTTCACGTGAGCCACTTGGAGTACATGCATCAAAGGTTCTCAGCTGTGCTTGTGCTATCTCGTGTGATCTTGCGATGTCCACGGCTTTATTTAATGTTAGCTCAGACCCGGCACTTAAAAGTTTCTCTCGCAGTTTTGCTGAGTTTGTGCCAAACACTGTTCTATCCCTAACCATCTCATCTTCGTTTGCATAAGCACAGTCCTTCACCCACGAATATTTAGCAGCAGCGTGTCTATTGGATTGCATCTGACGGACGGCCTTATATGGGCAGGCACCCAATTACATGGGAGGCTTGACGATGAGGGACGCAACTCCGCCTCACATGGCAACCGAGCTACAGGCTATGGCCGTAAATATGTATGTAAGTAGGTTCCAGCTATGTCCGCTTTGCGTAGAATTTCGAAATGAAACCTGCCTAACTTTTGTAAGTAAGCTGTAAGGAATTCAGCCTTCTACCTACACAGGAAGTTGGAGAATTAGTGATGAGTCAGTGAGTCAGTCAGTCAGTGAGTCAGTCAGTCAATCAGTGAGGGCTTTGTCTTTTATTAGCATAGATTCACTAAGAGCACGCAAGACAGTGAGCGCAAGCAAGACAGAGAGCCACGCCTGCCAACTCACAGAGCCCTGCCCGCCAACTCTAAGACCAAGGGATATGCTCGACAGAGCCCCGCCCGCCAACTCTAACCCTCCTACCGCATCATGAGATACACATGACAGAGGCAGCCACGCATGCCAACTGTAACCATCCTCCCGTATCCAGCATTGCTCTCAAGGCATGTGCACTGCCTGCTCATGTGCCCACACACAACAACTCACCAAACACAGCCTCAGTCGCTTTCATCTGTGCAAAAGTCCACATGCACCTCTGAGCCACGTTGACTTTTCACAGCATGCAAGACAGAGAGCCAAGACCGCCAACTCACAGAGCCCCGCTCGCCAACTCTAACACAGCCCTGCCTATGGGTTACGCGCAAAAGAGCCATGAACGCCCGCTCTAACCCTCCTCCCACGTCATGGGGAACGCATGACAAGGACCCTCCCGTGAACTTTCACCCTCCGCAGGCTTCCAACATTGCTCTCGAGGCAACTATATGGCGACATCGACTTCTCAACTGTCACTGTGGAACAACCCAGTACGCGAGCTATATTAAGCGTCACCAATGAAGACTCACTACACCTTAATGAAAAGGTGCTGAAACTTATCCTTAATGATGAAGTAACTTTCACCAGCGTTGACTCCATCGTCACAGACGATCCTGCAGATTAACCTGCATTCCCCGAAGAATTTCTTAATAGTCTTACTCCCACTGGCATGCCTGCACATAAACTCAAAATTAAAATTGGTTCAGTCATCATGCCAGCAAAAGGTCTCTGTAATGGCACTAGACTCTCTGTTACCAGCATTCACCGCAATGTACTGGAGTGTAAGACTATCACATCTGCTACCTCACAAACTGTCCTTATTCCCCGGATTTCCCTGACCCCATCAGATTCTAATTTGCCTTTTACTTTTACACGCAGTTTCCTGTTAGATTGGCGTTTGCAATGACTATTAATAAGGCACAAGGACAAACTTTCAAAAAAATATGCCTGTATCTGCCAAAACCTGTTTTCACTCACGGACAATTGTATGTTGCTCTCCCCAGAGTTCCATCTTTTCATTCACTGACAATTGTATCCTCAAACCCTCCCCATTTCGTCAACTGTGTCTTTCACTGTGTGTTCACTCATCAATAAATAATTATATGCAGCGTATGCTACGCCGCGGGTTGGCTAGTTTTATTAATTTTCTAACTTCACCAGGATTTTGTAGGACTTGTGAGTTGTCATAACTCGTGGGGAGCAGCCAGAAGAGGGCATTCAGGTGGAAATCGGCAAACACATCCTAGGAAAAGCTGAATGTTTTGGCAGTGAACTCGTCAAAAGGTATAGATTTGATAAAGGTGGAATAATATTTGTGACAAATATTATACATTATGTGATTGCTCCATGTACACAAAGAAGCTCTGAGCAGTCATCCAAAATGAAAATGTTGGTAATATTAGGTGTAAAATACAGCTTTTCAATAGTGATGATTTGGGTATGTCACAGTCTCCTTAAAATAGATGAAGTAATACACAGATTAATACATTTCTACACCACTTCTTTGACGTTAAGGCAAGCTACATTCATGCAAATCAGCAAAAAACATAAAGATCATTACCCCAAGTGCGGATATGTGAATTGAAAGTGATATCACAGTATAAACAAATAGCTGGTCATGGGTGAAAATGGTATTGTAGTAGGCTGCATATTACCCTGAAGATAAGTGGGGTAGGATGAGTGATTGAGAGAAAAATGTCACACCAGTATGCTGAGCTTTGCACTCCATGAACTCCTGGAACATTCCATTAAATTTAATAAAACTAAGAATGTATAAAAAGGCAGGAAGCAACTCCCAGGGCAGTGGAAATAAATAAATAAATAAATACAGCTTTGGAGAAGATAAAGAGGGATCATGGAGAGAGGCATAGCACAGCACAGTGAAAGATGATCAGGACACTGAATAAGTGAACATAACTTCTGAAACAATGCTGTGGCTAGTTTCAGTATGACTGTTACTTTACAAGGTGTTTCCCGTTGCCTTAAAAGTTGGAAGGTGATTCATCTGAAAGTATGGCTGTGGATCATCCCTTTATTCATTTTCTAAACTCATTTTATCTTTAGCAGGGTTACAGGAAAGCTGGACCTATCCCAGCAAGCATAGGATTAAAGGCAGAAACGATCCCTGGAGCATTCACTGTTCACTAAAGTGCCAACAATTACGTGCAGCTTTGTGCAATATCCTATCTTGTTATGTTTCCTTTCTTCTTTTATTATTATTATTATTATTATTATTATTAGTAGAAGTATTTTCTTGGCTACTCCCGTTAGGGGTTGTCACAGTAGATCATCTTCTTTCATACCTTACTGTCCTCTACATCTTGCTCTGTCACACCCATCACCTGCATGATCTTTCTCACCACATCCATAAACCTTCTCTTAGGCCTTCCTCTTTTCCTTTTATTAAAATTATTAAACTTGTGGTGAAGCCGTAGCGTTGGTGTCAAAAAACTTCAAATCATTACCATGATTTCCAAGGAAACTACAAAACATCATCATGAGTATCATTTTACAGTGTGGGCTGCCATTAAATTGTGATATCATTAATTCTCAAATGTAAATTATTACCACTAGCTGCTAGTAGGACACTTCAAAGACACTACTCTGAGGTAGGACAAATTATTCTTCTAGTTTGAGTTTAGTGCAATTCCTAGGAGTAATTTGGAGATGCTTGATATATACAAGCTCTAGTTTGTCATATGTTCTTAGTACCATGAGATTCTTACTTTCGTGACTTCTACAGATTAGAATACAAACAACACACAATGAAAGCAACCCCTTATCAATAAAGTAACAGATTAAATCCTTTACATCTGTGAAACCTCCGACCCACTCATTTATCGCTAAGTGCTTCTTAAATTGGCTATCTCTTAAGCCAACTGTTGTAATAGCAACAATGTCATGACACTTCCCAAAACATCATATGTAATCATCATACATTTTAGATGTAATAAAATAATTTTCATGTTAGCATGCAGTAATGCATTTTTAGAGTATCCTTTATGGATAAATTAAATCCTTAATAATGTTGTAGCGGTCAAGCGCCGCTAAGATTCACACCATCAAAGTGACAGTGATTTATTTATTTTAGTGGAGGAGATCCCAGGGACAACCCCAGCCTTGGATCGGCCCACCCACACTCACTGCAGAGACCAAACAAAGCACACTGGGAACATTAAACAATAAAGAATATAATGAAATTAAATTAATTAAATGCAAACAATAATACCACCCATGACTCCTTCGGCAATATTACATTTAACATATAAACACAAACCCCACACAGCAAAGTCCATGGAAAAACCAAACCAGATGAAATGGGAAGTGACGAGATTAAGTCCAGAGATCTGTATGTTAAAAGGGAAGGGAAAACACAGTCCTACCGGTAGTTGCTGAAAGGATGAAGACGGATGGATGGTTCAGGAGCCTGAAAGGATGAAGACGGATGGATGGTTCAGGAGCGCTCCTTTTATTGAGGGAAAGCCAATGAAACCAAACACAATCCCCAGTACACAGGTAGACGATCCAAACCCCAACAAACGAATACAATCCAGGAACACAGTGATTAAATATGGCTGAATTAACGGCAGGCAGTCCAACAGATAAATGCATCACACAACGTACAACAACAAAAACAACCTTTTTTTCTTCCTGGCACCAGCCTTCTTTTTAAACCTCTCTGGCCACCTTTGACCCAAACAGCTCATGCAAAAACTGCTGGGAGATGAAGATCTTACTGAGAGTAGCACTGCTACAATGTTATTTAAAATTCATATGATGTTCATATTCTGCGGTGGGCTGGCACCCTGCCCGGGGTTTGTTTCCTGCCTGGCGCCCTGTGTTGGATGTTATTGGCTCCAGCAGATCCCCGTGACCCTGTAATTAGGATATAGCGGGTTGGATAATGGATGGATGGATGTTCATATTACTATGCTCTTAAAAAATGTGAAGAAGTTGTGTTGCAAACTTGCAGATAACTTTACTTGGAAGGAGATGTCTTCTGTTTTACACTTGGTTACAGTGAGTTAGAGAATGAAAGAAAAATGGAGGACAGAAATTGGGATGTGGTAACTGTGGGTAAAAAAGGTGTGGCTTCAGTAAAGAAAACCCACCCAGAATAAAATTGGATGAATTTTGTGTGTGTGACTCCAACCATTTCTTTACAAAACAAACACTCACACATTATTTATGTTAAATTACTGGGATGTAGCTGAAACCATTTCAAACATACAGCCTCTCTTGTAGCCTAGTTGCACCAGCTATACAAATTCTTGGCATAGAATGTACAGGTGATTTGGGATCACTAAAGACACTTTGCAGATATCGTGGCAAACTGGCTTGGAAGTATACATGATGTCTTCATCTGGGCCAACTCATCAGTGTTTTAAATGGCAAGAAACATTAGGTGGTGGATGATAACTGAGTGATTATTGGTATCTCCTTTGTGCCTACCTGTTTACTTCAGTAACTAACCTTCAGACAGCAGCTGAAGAACAATACAATTCAGCAGTGTACATTAAATAATGAAGCTTCAAAAGACACTTACAAGGCGAGTGATTTCCACGGTTGGATCAAGACGAAGAGAAGCACGTAGACAGAGGTTCAAATTGCTGCGTACCACAACTAACCAGACCCAGGGGTTTATATACCCTAAGGATACGTTTTGGACGTGACCGAAACAAGAGATAAAGGGGTGCTTACGTGAGACACATGGGGTGTATTGTATTCAAATGTTTATTATGGGACCTACGTGCTTTACGTGAGTTTCATAGACTTTTATAGTACCACTGTGAGTGTGGGACGTGACTGACAGGTGTGTTAATAAATGACAAGATGAAGGGGGAGCACAGTTTAACAAATAACAGTCTCAACTAACAAGATGTGGGGCAGAACAATACATGATGTCTTCATCTGGGCCAACTCATCAGTGTGTTAAATGGCAAGAAACATTAGGTGGTGGATGATAACTGAGTGATTATTGGTATCTCCTTTGTGCCTACCTGTTTACTTCAGTAACTAACCTTCAGACAGCAGCTGAAGAACAATACAATTCAGCACATCACTGAACCCCCAGCATGTTGCAATGTAAGGTATGGATATACATAGACATGAATATGGAAAATGCACTTCCACTTTTATCATAAATCATAGAGTGTCATCACATTTTCACTGCTGCTGTGTTGTTCTGTACAATATTGCTGTTAGAGGTGGGAGATTTTAAAATACTTAATAATTTTTGAGCAGAGGATGTATTTAAGGCTGGTGTGGAGGCTTGGCAATTCCTAATGGCTGCCATTTTGAATAATCATTTTTCTTTGTTTACCAGGTTCTAATTAAAAGTCTTTGATTGCATTGCATTATATTTGAGTTATTCCTGATATATTTGAGCTATAAACAAATTGTGAACCATCTAAAGAAGAGTTTGAATTTTTTAATGCATAATGGAATTTATTTACTTCATTTAAAGATTGTGAATAAATAATTACATAAATTAAATATTGTGTAAGGCACTATATAGGCACCTGACCCAACACAGACTGACAATTGAGGCATGTGTTAAAATCAAAGAAAAAGCGTTTTTATTTTTCTTCAGCTGGGGACCACATGTTCCCCAGCCCTGACACCCATAAAAAAACACCCAAAGTGAATCCAAAACACACACAGGTTTCCTTCCTCCACTCCTCCCAGGCAGCTTTGTCCTCCTCCTCCTCCTCCTCCCGACTCTGGCACTCCGAGTAGTGGCTGCAGGTTCCTCTTATAGCCCACCCAGAAGTGCTCCAGGTGATGATTGACCTAATTCAGGCTGTTCTTCCAGGTGTAGCTGCATCACAGCCCACACGGGCTCAGGAAGCCGTGCAAATTATTATTATACAGGTGCTTTCTGTACGGCTACAGGGTTTCTGCAAGAAGAAGGATGTCGGTATCATCAACAATTGGAATCTCTTTTTGGAAAAGCCGCGTCTCTTCAAGCGTGATGGCCTGCATCCGAACAGTTTCGCGCCGGGTCCTCGCCGAAAACATATCGAAGGTAATTCGTTTTTCTTGACTATCTATCTCTGCTCTTAACCCCTTCCGAAATAATACTGCTGTGCCAGGACATGATGAATGTTTAATAGAGTCTTCCGTTAAAGTGCACACCATTAATACTGTAATAAGCAATCTCAATGCACGTAGAAAACCTAGGAATAAACTCGGCATAAACTCCAATAATCTAATTAAAATCACTATTTTATAGGAACAATGTATTAAAACTATAAAAACGATCACAGATTAAACAAAAAATACACACAGAGCGGCGCTAATAATAATAATTTAGTTCCTATTCCAAATAACAATAACGCACATAGTACTCATCTCTGCACCTCCGAAACATTAAATATGGCACTATTAAATGTTAGAGCTTTAACTAACAAAACGTTTTTTATCAACGATCTTATTAGTGATAAAAAAATAGATCTTATTGCACTAAATGAAACGTGGCTGAATTCAGATGCCGTGGCAGTTTTAATCGAATCTGCGCCTCCGGATTACAATTTTACTCATGCAAACCGCCAGGGAAAAAGGGGGATTGGCTAACATTTACTCGAGCGATTAAAATGTAAAGATGTCAGTTTTGGTAAGTTCAAGTCCTTTGAGTATCTCGCCGTTGTTATTCATGGAGATTCTCAAGTTCTAGTACTATCCGTGTATAGACCTCCTAAATATAACGCGTCTTTTTGAGGAATTCTCTGACTTAATGTCAATTTTAATTACTAACTATGACACACTCCTAATAGTTGGCGACTTTAATTTTCATATAGATAATCAGTGTGATCTAAAAGTAAAAGAATTTATGAACCTCCTGGATTCTTTTGATTTGAGACAACTCATAAATCAGCCTACACATAAAGCAGGTCATACATTAGACTTAGTGATTACTAAAGGACTGAAAGTTGATATAAAACAGATCATTGATATTGGTCTATCAGACCATTTTCTTCTACTTTTAATATAGAAATAATGATAAAAACACTCATGAGAAGCATATTGTTAAAAACGCTTCTTTGATTCGCAGCAGCTTTAAAACTTACAAACATTTTAAGCAATCAGTCCGTTTATAGTGCCAGCTATAATAGCGAGGACAATGTAAATAGTAAGGTGGAAAGATTTAATTCTAAAGTGAGAGCTGCTGTTGACATAGTTGCACCTGAAAAGACAGTGAAAAAATCTTCTAGCATTGGTATACCATGGAAGACCCAAAGAGTGTCTGATTTAAAGAGAACATGCCGTAGAGCTGAGCGTCAATGGAGGAAGACTAAACTTACTATCCACCACGAAATATTAAAAGTCAAAATAACAGAATACAATAACACTGTCCGTCTTGAGAGACGCTGCTATTTCTCAAGATTATAAATAACAATGCTAGTAATCCCAGAGTCTTATTTTCAACAATTGATCGCCTACTAAACCCAGGTAGCTCAAAGGAATGCCTCCTAAGTGCTTCCAGTGAAACCTGTGAGGCTGTCGCTGTATTTTTCAATCAAAAAATTAATGATATTAGAAATAACATAGTATATCTCCCCAACACTAAGGATCCCCTAAACCCCAACATCCTGTTATAAACAAATTAAACTCTTTCACTAGGATAGATTTACCTGATTTAAAAAAATAATCTCTCAATTAAAACCCTCCACCTCGTCCTTGACCCGATACCAACAAGGTTTTTCAAAGAAGTATCAGGCGTGCTAATTGATAATGTTCTTGACATAGTAAATTGTCACTAGATACTGGGGTCTTCCCAGACTGTCTTAAGACTGCTGTAGTTAAACCCCTACTTAAGAAACATAATCTTGACCCCTCAGCTCTTGAAAATTTTAGACCCATCTCTAACCTGCCTTCTTAAGTAAAGTTCTGGAGAAGGCAGTCATTATGCAGTTAAATGACCACCTAAATAAACATGCTATTCTTGATAAATTTCAGTCAGGTTTTAGAACAAATCACAGCACAGAAACTGCACTCGTTAAAGTAGTAAATGACTTGCGGGTAAATGCAGACAGAGGCCATTTATCTGTTCTCATCCTCTTAGATCTGAGTGCTGCATTTGACACCATTGATCACAACATTCTTAGAAATCGCCTTAGTCAATGGGTGGGCCTCTCTGGCAGTGTCTTAAATTGGTTTGAATCCTACCTGACAGGGAGAAAATATTTTGTTAGTTGTGGGAATTACAACTCGAAGACACATGATATCCATATGGTGTTCCACAAGGCTCTATTCTGGGTCCGCTGTTATTCTCAATCTACATGCTTCCGTTAGGTCAGATTATCTCAGGGCACAACGTGAGCTACCACAGCTATGCTGATGACACACAGCTGTACTTATCAATAGCACCTGATGACCCTGATTCTATTGATTCACTAACACAATGTCTGACTAGTATCTCAGAATGGATGAATAGTAATTTTCTCAAGTTAAATAAAGAGAAAACTGAAATTTTAGTGATCAGCAATAATGGATACAATGAGGCTATTAGAAATAAACTGGATACATTAGGATTAAAAGTCAAGACGGAGGTAAAAAGCTTAGGGGTGATTGTTGACTGTAATCTGAATTTTAAATCACATATTAATCAGATCATTAGGACAGCATTTTTTCACTTAAGAAACATAAGTAAAGTTAGACCTCTTATATCACTGAAAGATGCTGAGAAATTAGTTCACGCGTTTGTTTTCAGTCGACTAGATTACTGTAATGCACTCCTCTCAGGACTACCCAAAAAGATATAAATCGTTTGCAACTAGTGCAGAATGCAGCTGCTAGAATCCTAACTAGGAAAAGAAAATCAGAACACATCACACCAGTTTATGTCACTACACTGGTTACCTGTGTCATTCAGAATTGACTTTAAAATTCTGCTTATGGTTTATAAAGCCTTAAATAATCTAGCCCCATCTTATATATCGGAATGTCTGACACCTTATATTCCAAATCGTAACCTCAGATCCTCAAATGAGTGTCTCCTTAGAATTCCAAGAACAAAACTTAAAAGAAGTGGTGAGGCGGCCTTCTGCTGTTATGCACCTAAAATCTGGAATAGCCTGCCAATAGGAATTCGCCAGGCTGATACAGTAGAGCACTTTAAAACACTGCTGAAAACACATTACTTTAACATGGCCTTTTTATAACTTCATTTTAATCTTAATTTAACTTAATCCTGATACTCTGTATGTTCAATTCATCATAAAAACTATTCATGGTGGCTCTAAAATCGGTACTGACCCCTACTCTCTTTTCTGTTTCTTTTTCCGGTTTCTTTGTGGTGGTGGCCTGCGCCACCTCCACCTACTCAAAGCTTCATGATGCTCCAACAATGATGGACGGATTAAAAGGAAGAAGTCTACGTGACCATCATCATCATCAAGCCCTTCCGTGAGAATCCTAAATCCAAAGAGGACTGTTTCATTTATGTTAGGTAGAATGCCCAGAGGGGACTGGGCGGTCTCATGGTCTGGAAACCCTACAGATTTTATTTTTCTCCAGCCGTCTGGAGTTTTTTTGTTTTTTCTGTCCCCTGGCCATTGAACCTTACTCTTATTCGATGTTAATGTTGATTTATTTTGTTTTATAATTATGTCTTTCATTTTTCTATTCTTTAATATGTAAAGCACTTTGAGCTACTGTTTGTATGAAAATGTGCTATATAAATAAATGTTGTTGTTGTTGTTGTAGCTCCCCCTGCCAGTAGCCACGGAGCCCAACAGGGCTGAGCTCCAGTGTTCCACGATTGTGGCCCCAATGCAATCCATGGGGGCTGCCACCAAGCATTCAGGGGGGCGTAGTGTGCAGCCCACAGCTGTTACCCTGGATTCAGTGCCAAAGACTCTGGCATGGGTCCTGGCCGTTCGTCACAATATATACACATACAATTTATAAACTTTCCACCAGACAGGCCAGGTGCTGTCTTTGTGTCTAGATGATAATAAATTGGGTTGTGTCGCACAGGTAAAATGTTCTCTTCACTGTATAAGCCCACTTTTGTTTTTATCTCTTTGTTGGAAGGGCTGCCAAGCACCTTAGTAAATAACAACACTATGCTGTCACCTAAAAGGAGAACAAAATCTTCTTTAGAAATGTGTGGTTTTCTTTTATGGTGTGGGTCTGTTGTTTAGTTTAAGTTTGTCTTAGAAAACGGAGTGTCTGAATTTGTAAATATTAACAGTATATGCTTTATCGTATTTAGGTAATAAATTATGGGTGGCATGGTGGTGCAGCGGGTAGCGCTGCTGCTTCGCAGTAAGAAGACGTGGGTTTGGTTCCCGGGTCCTCCCTGCGTGGCGTTTGCATGTTCTCCCCGTGTCTGCGTGGGTTTCCTCCGGGTACTCCGGTTTCCTCCCACAGTCCAAAGACATGCAGGTTAGGACTAAAAATTGTCCCTAGTGTGTGCTTGGTGTGTGTGTGTGTGTGCCCTGCGGAGGGCTGGCGCCCTGCCTGGGGTTTGTTTCCTGCCTTACACCTTGTGTTGGCTGGGATTGGCTCCTGGGACTGACTGGGATTGGATGGATGGATAGATGGTAATAAATTATGACCTGAAGAAAAAAATTTGTGTGTATCTGTGGAATAGCAGCTTCTGCCACCTTCAAGGTAATCCTCCTTCCACATTTAGTTAGCTGATGTTGCCACTTCTGGAAACATACCAAATCTGTTTCTGGAATATGCTTCAATATCTTTGTCATGTTACACTGAATGTCAGAAACATCTAAAAATCTATGTTCTATCATGGCTGCCTTTATTTTTGGAAATAGCCAGAAATCACAAGGGGCTAATTCAAGTGAATAGGGTGGATGATCCAATTGCTTAATGTGTTTTTAGCCAGTAAGTCAAAAACACTCATATCATATCTTGGAGCATTGTCATAATAAGGTAATCCTCTTCTATGTCATTATTCACATCTTCTCACGCCACCTTGAACCCCTTATGCCATTCAAATATCCTTAACATCTTCATAGCATCCTCAACATACAGCATTTTCAACAGGTTTATTGTATTAGTAGTACTTTGTAGCATAGGTGACACTACAAGGCATTTCCAGTAATTTAGTTATTGAGGTTTCACAACCCAGTTTTTCACATGACAGTTCACAACCCACTGGGAGTTATCTCCCTCAGTGGGGTGGTCCCACATGATCATCAAACCATCAGATGAATCAAACAAGATCATTAAAATGAATCAAGGGTTGATGAGGTCATCCAGGATTGCTCGTGATCCACCAGCGAAACTGCTGCTGTGAATCAAACGCAGTCATCACATTGGTGGATGGGGTACTGTCCGAAGAAAGCCACAACTGCCCTGTGATGTTGCCTCTGTGAATTAAATGCGATCGGCATGGAGTGGAGTTTCGTCTGGCATTAGCCGAGGCCAACCTGCAATGCCACCACAGCCCACAGGTTGAGAAACGGTGACTTTGAAATGATCGGCCTCCCTGACAAAATGGTGTGCATAAATACAAACATAAAAAACTGGTTAAGTTAAATCAACTTAATACATCTGTGTATTTGAAAAATAGCCATAACAATTCCCGAGACTGATTGCGCCTCTGTTTAAAAGAATAAAATCAGTTGGGTTTGTTTCAGTGCAGAGTAAATATTTTAATGCAATATCAAAGAGATTTATGACAATATTCTTAGAAGCAGCTCCATAAAGCTAGCAAATATGATCATTCTGA
>NC_053155.1:38647950-38679504 GCF_016835505.1 Polypterus senegalus
AGATAAAAAACTACTCTGCAATGTCCAAGAGGGCTTCCTGATTCACTTTAGAGTTATTAAGTATTTTAATCTATCTGTTGAATCAACCAGTTCAAATGATATTATTATATGAAATAACATCATACAGTAGGTCTTACTAACTAATTTAAGCATGCTTTTATCACAGTCTGCATAAAACACAATTAGTGATATTAACTGCTGCCTGACACAACTAAAGACTTACAAAATGGGCAATACAACCACATCTTTTACCTCCTGCACTGAACACTAAAATCACTTCCTTTCACCACTCACCAGTAGTCTAGCCTCTTTCTCCCAGGATCCAATTTAAAGAATGTTCACGCCAAAAGCTGGGATTCAGTAGTGGAATATGCATTTGCATGTCAAATTTCTACACCAAAAGTGACTTTATTAAATATTGCGACTGACCTATATGGCTTGTTGTATCTTTTGTGTTATTGGTTTAACAGCCTTTTATTTTTCATTATGCTGGGCATACCTCTTTAAAATGTCTACCTGTCTTGGTCATTTTTTGCTCTGTTCTTTGTTTATTTTACTAACTTTTAGCCAAATACAATTATTTATCTCATACAGATTAAAGATAGGCCTCAACAAAATACTAAAACCGTCTACACCAGTGTTATCAACAAAATCTTCAACTGCTGAAATAGAACAAATGTTCACCCCAACTGGTTCTCGTAGCTGCTGCCATGATGCTGCTCATTCCATAACATTCCACTCTTCTTATCCCACTCTCCACATCCTAGTCTCCAATGGTTACCAGAGAGATACATTGGGATAGGATATACTGCTATACTTTGTACCAAAGAAATTAATGGAAGGACAATTATGGACATTCTAGGTATCACTACAGTTACGTTTTGTGCTACATGTTCTGACTCAAGAGAAAATCATTGAAATAAGGGAGCATGTTGTTTGCTTTAGATTATGTTAAAATTGATTTTTTGTTTTGTTTTTAACTTATTTTAACAAATTGACACTTAAATTATGAACAGTGATTAAGTACTAGTCATATTTCTTTATGTATGTAACTGTGAAAGTCATTACACATTTTGAGCAGGGCTGCACAGACAGTGGAACCACATACATCTAAGAGAATGCTTTCACCCATTATTATAAAATACTAGCCATATAAGCCAGTGGTGTAAAAAGCCGGGGTCCTAGAAACTATTGAAATCGTCAGGAAATAAACTGAAACGTAGAGATGTCAGGTAATTGAAAGGAGCTACTCTGGGCATCTCTCCTAGGAGGGTTCGATTTGTCGACATGCTCAGCTCACTTGTGCATTAGCGGTGGGAGGAAAAGTAAAAGAGGTACTGTTTTGCTGATGTTAGCAGCTGTTGCATGTTGTCTTTCTTCTGAGGTTTCGTTTCTGCTGATGTGCTGGCCTCGCTGTGTTATTAGCGGCTAAGCGAGTTTTCTGTTTCCTCGGTGGCGGAGCCCTTACCCCGACTCCACCCTCACTCGGGCCAGACAGACACACACTTCTATGCATAGACGTTTATGTATAAGATGATTAAATATAATTTGGGGGTAATAAAGTTTATCTAATGTAATCTAAATAATGTTATTAAAACCTCAAGCAACAGTGGCCAACAACTAAATACTACCCATTCCTAAAATGTGAAAAGGCATTTCATTAAAACAGTGATAATAATGTTATCAATCCATTGCTCCTTCTGTCCCTCTATAAATACAGACACTTTTTTTGGCTTTGCACATGTCAGCACCAAAAGCTTTGCTCTAAAGGGAAGAACAAAATCATTAACTCTTTCTAGCTGACAAGACAGCAAACCAGTAAAGTCCACAGTAATGGTCCCCCTCCCACTTTTCCCCTTTCTTCACTATTAATACTTTTATGGGAACGCCATGGGGCCTCATTTCACAGCCTCAGCTGTGTCCATTTAACTATTCATCTAATTAAGGAGCTGTCAAACGACCTTACTCATTTACTTCTTCTAGGAGCTAAATATAGTTTAATGGTAGCTAAATCAACTCAATGAAGACAGGTGTTATTTATATATACATACACATAATCTATGGAAAAAATGTAAACGCAAACCAAAAATAATATAATCAAATAATACAACACCTACAGATTGCCTGTGTCGTTTGCTTATTAAAATTCTTATTACAATAATACATGCAATTTAATGAAAGATAAGTAGAATATTAATATATATGCACAGCATGCAGTAGGCTAAGAAACATTTTGAAGTACTTTCATGTATAAATGGTGTGTAAGCACAAAAATGTTGTGTAGCCTGTTTCACGCTCAAATCCGATGTATAAAACCTAAACTTGGTGTAAAGCCAGCACATTTTCACGATAGCTAAATGCTTGGCGTACACAAGTTCTCCACTCGTTTTGCAACTGGCGTACACCCAGCATCACAGCAGTGCTACTGTTCCAGTGTGGTTTCCCTTTCTTTTTTACATCCACATCCCTGACTCGGCTTTATAAATACACTGAAATTAACCGCATATTATTTATTAGTTTAATGCATCTGATTGTAATTAAACTGTAAATATAATGGTCCACAGAATGGCCAAACTATTCTAAATACCATAGCTGCTTTAGCATTGTTACTCTCATTGCACCTTCTTCTTTTTCTTTCAGCTGCTCCCGTTAGGAATTGCCACAACGATCATCTTTTCCATATTACTCTCACTGCACCACTCGGAGTATTAATATCACTGTATCTGAGTGAATCACAGCCCTATAGCAGCTGATTGGAAAAAGAATTATCTGTATACAGCATCAAGCATACGCTGCCTCAGCCATGCTGCCTATTGAACTGCTCTCAAACGGCAAATGCTTCAGAGTCTTTCCTGTACGGACATTGTGGTTCAGGAACAGTTTCATCCCAAGAACTATAAACGCACTCAATCAGTCCATCAAGTGCTCCTTGTAGAACTGTTTGTACTTATAAGTACAATCACCCACTGTAAACTGCACCCAGTTATAATATTGCACAACCTGAGCCACTTTATAAGCGCGTGTTTACATATGATGACAATATCATTTTTAAGATGAAATGCAGCAAAATATGTTTGTTACATTATCCATCCATCCATCCATCCATTCTCTTCCGCTTATCCGAGGGTCGGTCGGGGGCAGCAGCAAGCAGAGGGCCCAGATTTCCCCTCCCCCCGGGCCACTTCTTCCAGCTCTTCCGGGAGAATCCCAAGGCGTTCCCAGGCAGGCCGGGAGACATAGTCCCTCCAGCGTGTCCTGGGTCTTCCCGCCTCCTCCGTTTGCGTCCGAACACCTCACCAGGGAGGCGCCCGAGGCATCCTGATCAGATGCCGACCACCTCATCTGACCCCTCCGATGCGGGAGGAGCAGCGGCTCTACTCTGAGCCCCCCCGGATGACTGAGCTTCTCACCATCTTTAAGGGAAAGCCCAGACACCCTGCGGAGGAAACTCATTTCAACCGCTTGTATCGATCTCGTTCTTTTCGGTTCCCACCAACCCTCATGACCATAGGTGAGGGTAGGAGCGTAGACGACGGGTAAATTGAGAGCTTTGCCTAGCTCACCCTCCTTTTCACCACGACAGACCGATGCAGAGCCTGCATCACGGGAGCCGCACCGATCCGCCTGTCGATTCCCACGCTCCTTCTTCCCTCACTCGTGAACAAGACCCGAGATACTTGAACTCTCCACTTGGGGAGGATCTCTCCCCAACCCTGAGAGGGCACTCCACCCTTTTCCGGCTGAGGACCATGCTCTCGGATTTGGAGGTGCCTGATTCTCATCCCACCCGCTTACACTCAGCCTGCAACCGATCCAGAGGGGCTGAAGATCACGACCGATGAAACAAACAGGACAACATCATCTGCAAAAACCAGTGACCCAACCCGGGATCCCCCAAAAGGACCCTTCAACACCCTGGTTGCGCTAGAAATTCTGTCCATAAAAGTTATGAACAGAATGGTGACAAAGGGCAGCCCTGGAGTCCAACCTCACTGGAACGGGCTCGGTTACTGCCGGCATGCGGACTAAGCTCTGACACCGGTTGTACAGAGACCGAACAGCTCTTATCAGGGGTCCGGTACCCCATACTCGAGCACCCCAAGGATTCCCCGAGGACACGGTTGAATGCCTTTTCCAAGTCCAAAAAACACATGTAGACCGGTCGGGCAAACTCCCATGCACCCCCCAGACCTCTAGGGTGAGAGCTGTCCACTGTTCGACCAGGCGGAAACCACACTGTTCCTCCTGAATCCGAGGTTCGACTATCCGACGGACCCTCCTTCCAGAACCCCGAAGATTTTTCCCAGGAGGCTAGGAGTGGATCCCCATATTTGGGAACACACCCCCGGCCCCCCTTTTTAGAGGGGACCACCCCGGTCTGCCAACCCAGAGGCACTGTCCCGGATGTCCATGCGATGTTGCAGAGACGTGTCAACCAAGATAGTCCTACAACATCCAGAGCCTTAAGGAACTGGGGCGATCTCACACCCCGGGCCCTGCCACCAAGGGTTTTTTGACCCCCCGGTGACTTCAGTCCCAGAGAGGGAAGAGCCCACCTCAGAGTCCCCAGGCCTGCTTCCTCATGGAAGGCATGTTAGTGGGTTTGGGGAAGGTCTTGGTACTCCTCCCACCACCCAACGTCCCGGTTGAGGTCGCAGCGCACCATCCCACCATATCGGTGTTGACACTGTACTGCTTCCCCTCCTGGGGCGCCGGACGGTGGACCAGATTCCTCGAAGCTCCGAAAGTGGTTCTCCATGGCCTCTCAAACTCCTCCCATGCCGAGTTTTGCCTGGGCAAAACCAAAGTCGGTTCGCTGGCCTGCGGTACCCTCTCAGCTGCCTCCAGAGACCCACAGGAAAAAAAAGTCCTATAGGACCCCTTTCTTCACGCATCCCTCACCGCCGGTGTCCACCAACGGGTTCGGGGATTGCGCCACGACAGGCACCGACCACCTTGCCCACAGCTCCGGTCAGCCGCCTCAACAATAGAGGCACGGAACATGGCCCATTGGGACTCATGTCCCCCACCTCTCGGGACGTGGTTGAAGTTCTCCCGAGGTGGGAGTTGAAGCTTTTCTGACAGGGGACTCTGCCACCCGTTCCCAGCAGACCCTCACAACACGTTTGGGCCTACAGGTCTATCTGGCATCTTCCCCCACCATCGAACCCAACTCCCCACCAGGTGGTGATCAGTTGACATCTCCCCCCCTCTCTCACCCAAGTTTTCCAAGACATATGGCCCCAAGCCCGGATGACCGCCAAAAGTCGACATCGACCTGAGGCCTAGGGTGTCCTGGAAGTGGCCCATAGGGAACACCCTTATGCTTGACATGGTGTTCGCTTATGGACAATCCAGGGCGAGCAAGAATCCAATAACAAAACACCTCGGTTCAGATGGGGCCATTCCTCCCAATCACGCCCTTCCAGGTCTCACTGTCATTCCCCACGGAGCTTGAGTCTCCCAGCAAAACAGGAATCCCAGAAGGTATGCCCTCAGAACCTCTAGAGACTCCGGGGTGGATACTCCAAACCGTGTTGCATATGCACAAACAACAGTCAGGACCCTTCCCCACCCGGAGGGGGGAGGCCACCCTCCCGTCACCGTAAACCCCAATGCACAGGCTCAGTGGGGCAATAAGATGCCCACACCTGCTTGGCCCTCACCGGGGCAACTCCAGAGTGGTAGGGAAATCCAGCCCTCTCAAGGAGATTGGTTCCAGAGTCCAAGCTGTGCGCGAGGTGATCCACTATATCAGCCGGAACCTCTGCCTCGCGCACTAAACTCGGGCTCCTTCCCTTCAAGAGGGACATTCCACGCCCCCAAAAGCCAGTTTCTGTAGCCGAGGATCAGACCGCCAAGGTCCCGCCTTGCCACCACCCAACTCACACTGCACCCAACCTCCTTGGCCGGTCCCATAGGTGGTGAGCCCATGAGGAGGACCCACGTTACCTCTTGGGCTGTGCCCGCCAGCCCCTGGGTGCAGGCCCGGGCCCCCAAGGCGCTCGTCGAGCCCCACCTCCAGGCCTGGCTCCAGGGGCCCGGTGACCCCGTCCCGGGGAAGGGAAACGTTGTCCAAAGTTTTGCCTCTCGGAGGTTTGTTGAACCGCTCTTTGTCTCATCCCTCACCTAGGACCAGTTTGCCTTGGTTTGGCCCCACCAGGCAAAAGCCCCGACAACATAGCTCCCCAGGATCATTGGGGCCCTAAACCCCTCCACCACGATAAGGTGACGGTTCAAGGAGGAGTGTTTGTTACATTATACAGATAAAATTGTAACTTCATTTAAATAATCTATATTGTTAATAATTAAACACGGAGGGAAGGTGAAGCAGCGTAGCGAGGAGCTGGCTCTCCGGGCATGGATTGTTCCTGCCTTGCACTGTAGTCTTGTAGGGGTGGGGCACACTGGGAAAGGGTGGATAGAAAGAATAATTTAGCATGTACTACGAAGATATTTCAATGTTCCTTAAAAGTTTTGAAGAATGTTCTAAGCTTACCCAAAAACAACAACAAATTTTTTATATAGCACATTTCATACAAACAGTAGCTCAAAGTGCTACTATTAAAAATAAAAAAGAGAACATAATTATAAAAAAAAAATCAACATTAACATCCCAATAAGAGTAAGGTTCAATGGCCAGGGGGCAGAAAAACAAAAAAACTCCAGGCGGCTGGAGAAAATAAAATCTGTAGGGGTTCCAGACCATGAGACCGCCCAGTCCCTCTGGGCATTCTACCTAACATAAATGAAACAGTCCTCTTTATTTAGGGTTCTCACGGAAGGGCTTTTATGATGATGATGGTCACGTAGACTTCTTCCCTTTTAATCCCCATCATTGTTGGAGCATCATGAAGCTTTGAGTAGGTGGAGGTGGTACCACCACCACAAAGAAACGAAAAAGAAACAGAAAAGAGAGTAGGGGTCAGTACCGATTTAGAGCCACCATGAATAGTTGTTATGATGAATTGAACATACAGAATTGAACATACAGATGGCTTAACATTTATTACAGAGCTGATTTTGTGGCATTGGGTATTTGAAGAAAAAAAGTAAGGACAGGAATTGGAGGGTTAATACGTTTGAAAGAGACAGTACGCTGCAGTAAATTTTTCATCAAAGGTTCACAGGGCAGCAAGCCTCTTGTGTGAACATGAACAATCACTGTGCCATCGTATTCCCCCGTTTAATAACATGCTTTCATTCCAATAATCATGAAAATTATATCAAGTACATCTTAGTATTTTAATTATTCAGAGAGCTGTAATATCACAAATGTAAAAGGATTCTGTGTCCTGTCGGAGAAAGAGAAAGAACAGAACAGTGTGATTCACACACATAGAACACATTGAAGATCAAACAAAACAAAGTTTTAACATCTACTTTAATTTGAAGGATTTGAGAACTAGTAAATGAAATGATTTTAAGATGAACTTTATGATGTTCTAAAATTTAATGACAAAATAAACTTATGATTAAAGTGGAAATTTCGAGATTAAAGTTGACATTTCCTGCTTTTTTCCCCCTGTGTGCCTAATTTTTTAAATGTACCCTAATAAGCTCAGGTGATGGGCTCAACTTGCCTTTTCACGGCAACTTTGAATCTGACAACTTTGTCAGATCGACAACAACTGTGAACTTCAGCTTTTGAGTTTTTCCAACATGCTATTTCACCTATCAGCTTCCTTTTGTTGATTTTACCACTGTTTAAATAGTAAAATAGTATGTTTTTCCTTTGCCTCCATTTGTATCGCTGAAATTCTTCTTATCCCCTGGGTTTTCCCATTTCTTTTGAGAACACTGAGCTTAAGTGCTATTTAAATATATTGATTTGCATATTCAAAGAGGCGTAAAACTGGGAGGAATTGGGCGGGGAAAAATGGCGTGCGCGTGTGTTACTTTTCACGATGACTGGGATTTATGGAGCCGGAAGAATGTGGAAGTTGAGACGCAAGATTCCCCGCATCTGGATTTCTGTGCGATGTTATAGTAATTCAAGCATATGCATGAGGCCCCAGAAGTCCTCAATCATGGTCCTGGAGGGCCGAATGGCTGCAGGTTTTTGCTCCAACCCAATTTCTTTAAAACATTTTTTACTTAATTAACACTTCTGCTTGACTTTAGCTATCTTGGTCGTTAAGATTTTGAACCCTTAATGCTTATTTTAGTCTTCAACTGCTGTATTCTTGGTTTTAAATTGTTCTAATTACAATAACATGCAAATGACAAAAGAGACCAGCATTTCTCCATTTAGCTTGTTACCATTTACACCTGTGTGTATTTATCATGCAGTATTGGGTTTAAATACTTGGAAGGAAAGTGAAGAGAAAAAAGTGAAGGACTGAGAATGACTACATCCATTTTAGCCTTCAAATCATGTGGATCCTAGAAAGGGGAATAAAATCTAGAATAGAGAATGACCTGACATGGTAGAGTTAAAAACACTAACAAACCATGAAATTAAATTATTGGCCAGAATTGCTTTACAATTAAGCAACCGGGTTTGAACTAAAACCCGGCCATCTGGCCCCTCCAGGACTGTGATTGAGGACCCGGTCTGACCACACAGTTCACTTCAAAAGATTTCAAGCTGGGCCCTCACCTTGCAAAGAAGTTCAAGAATTTATTGACTATTTCTAAACAGCTGTAACTGGAGTGGTCTTGCAAAAAAACACAACACAGCAGAAGCTGGGAGTTAATAGACAAGTCTGGAACCAAAGGTAAAGAGAGACAGAGTTGCAGAGGTCAGAGAGTAGGTGTGACACAGACAGTCACTGCAAGCAAGTTGTAACACTGTATGCAGGGGCTGGCCACCTGAGTGTGAAGAGAAATTGAAACCCACTATTATGATGGACTGATGCTGATAACATTTAACGTGCTGGAGTTCGGTTGTATCATTAATTTGACACTACTTCCTCTGCTTTGCATGATATATGATATGTTAATGGATAAATAAATTAAGAACACCATCTCTGCTGTCTTGCTTACTGCCCCGCATCTGGTATGAAGGTATAAGGTCATTTGACCCGAGTTAATCAGGTGCTAGCTCATGTCCGGAGTGGGCATACTACGGGTGGCTAGAGTGATACCCGCCCAAGGCTAATAGGCGAGAGTTGCTGGCCATACACTGTATTCTAGAAGTCAGGGCAGAAATGATCATGTACAGTAGTTGATAAGTGGCATTGGTGGGTATCCATAAAAGAACAGAAGGGGAATTATGTGTGTGGGAAGATCCCACACACATTCTATGACAAAACCGTCACCTTAAAGGGAAAAAAGGGGGATAATTCAAATTGAAATACTGTAAATAGCAAGTAAAAAAAAGAATTTAGTTATGGTAATAAAGGTTTTTATATACTTCACACTTTCAATTTTTAGCATTTCAATTACTCCAAGGTAGACTGTTAAAAAGGCAACCCTATTTAAGTTTTGCCAACTGATAGCTGATATCTGGGTTTCCCAACCTGGTAACAACGTTTAAAATTTAGTTTTGAGCCTGTGTATAAGTACACTTAATATTAGTAGGCTGAGTAATTCATCCAACACTGGTTCATAACAGAACATTTTTTACCAGTTGCCTGCAGACAATACTTTTCCAGTATGATTGAGCCTCTATGTCCACTTGAGTGTTCTCTTTTAGTGAAATGCCTATTGTCCAGTGCTGCTAAGGGAAAATTGCAAATGTTGTAAGTTCAGAAAAAGTAAGGTGCTCCCTGTTAACCTAATATCCTGATGATATCTATTCAAACTTCATCACAACTATTACTTTAGTTTAGATTGGTCATAATAATTCTTTACACTTTGCACTTTTCCCAATGCTCAAAGCGCTCCACAGGGAAGACCGGGGAAATGAACCCACAATCATTGAGTGGCTTTTCTCTGTCCATGTATGGCTGATTAAACCACCCCAAAAAGATATTTAATTGTTCTTGGGATCTAGAGACAAAAAATTAGTAGGAAATGTAACAAATTGTCATTGCCTTAATGTCCTATGGTGGGGAAAAAGAAATTCCATGTGAGGAAAGGAGATTATTATTATTTTTAAATAAAAATTAGCTTGAAACATTCTTCAGTTAGCATTCAACAAATAAAAGCAGATAATTCCCAAAAATTAAAGTTTTTTTTAATATGAGTGTATATGCTTTCATGATTATTACCTACTAGGTGTTCTACCCACCAAAAAGCAGTTTGAAATCACTGTAATCAAAATAGACCTCAACATTATTGTTTGCAGTGCACCATCTAATGGAATGCTTTTGTACTGTGTGTAGTAATAAAATGCATTGATTTATCATTCAACAGATGGTACAAATCATTTGTTATAATAAAATGCTTTGCTAAAATGTTTGTAATATACAATCTGTTGGACTAATAAAAACAAATGCAAAGCATTCATCTCTGTATATGCCTTTTTGGTAATTCATAAAGTAGTGTAAATTTTTTAAAATGCTATCTGTTGGAATGACAAATGCAATTACTGTATATGTCTCTGATATATGCAATTTGGTATGGAATTTGTGAAAGAAGTAACGTAATGTATTTCTCTCTTGTATTAAAAAAGTCATTTTATTTTTTATTTGTGCCCACGTTATTCAGCCGTGACCACTCCCTCCCACACTGCTCGCCCCATCATACTAGCACATCCTCTCTTTGCACCACCCGTAACTCTTTCTGCTAACTCGCCTTTCAGTGCAGTTGGTTTAAAAGGCAAGACAGAAGCAAGTTACCTGTTCAGAATGTAGAATTTTAGATTGCAACAGAAAAGAGAGAAAGAGCTAATAATGAATTAGAAGAAATGAACAAAAGAGTTGGATATAATAAAAATCAAGATCAGGAGAATCTTTTTATAACGAAAAGAGAAAAAATTACCCAAAAAATATGCAACAGAAATGCAAAAAAAGCAAATGTTTATAGAATATAAGTTAAGGATAAATTAATTTATATTGTTTTTTAAAAGCATTAAGTCTTAAATTTTATTTACTTTTGTATGTTTGATTACATTTTACTTTTTACTACGTTTTATTATTCATTGATATTTAAATAGACGGGTTTCAGTGAAATACTCAAGAAGTGATTTTATTTTCTTTTGGCCACGGAACCCCCACAGATTTTGTTTTTCTCCAACTAACTGGAGTTTTTTTTTTTTGCTGTCCTCCTTTTCATCCAACCTTACCATTTCCCTTTTTTATATTTTTGTATAATATTACTGCCTAATCTTGTTTGTTTTTTATTAACTTAATTTTTATTTCATCTTGTAAAGACATTACTACATTGTTTGTATGAAATGGCCACATAAATAAATAAATAAATAAATGTTGTTGTTAAATAGAGAATTCCTTTACTGTTGCTTGTTGGGTAGTTATTTAGGTTTTGGGTTTTTAGGATCCATTTTTAGAAAAGATATTCTCAACTCACATAGAAACCACAACCCAAACCAAGTTCACCTACTTGAATTGGATTTTCTGTGTAAAGCTACTGAACCCACCATAAAAACTATCTGAGCCCATTTTTAAATTTTATTGAAGTACCCATAAAGTCAAATATACCTTTTTCATATCAGTTAAGTTAAACCCTTACACACCTGAATGTTTAGTTTCTGTGTAGCCTGGTTGCTAAAGTCAGAATTACAAAAAAATTTTGCAGTGGATGGATTCATTGTCCTTATGATCAAGGTTACAATTCTGGGATGGAAATGTGAAAATAATCATTATGTGTGTCTTGGGGCAATATTTGATGTGTTACTGAGTGACTGGGTACTTTTGTAACCAAGGAAAATTCTGTGTGCCTCTAAAAAAGGATGGGCCACCAACATGTGAAGAAAACCATACAACCTTGAAAAAAAAGATTTTCCAACACACTCAATTCTGCCCTCTGCTTCAGCACAACTCCATTAAGAAAATAAGGACTGATCTGTTTTTCTTCAAATTGCTCTTTCAACTGTTTTAAGCAAAATATTAAAAACAAATCTATTTTTAGCGTTGTAATCCTTTTTCCCCAAGGGCTGGGAGAAGATGGGACAGTTTATTGCTTATTAAAAAAATACTATTATTTAAAAATTCTGATCTTAGGTAACCAATCCCCCTTATTGGATGACACTGTTTTGGTAACTTGTCCTATTCTGGGTTAAAACATACTTTGAAAAGTGTTTATGAAATGTCATCTTAACCAACTTCTGTTGTTAGTTACGTTTCTTACTGATGTCTTCAGTCACTCATCAAGTTCATACAGTACCTTGCAGTCCTGAGATAAACCTAGTAACTCATGTCTGGACTGTCTCTAGTGTTCACATATCTTTTGGTGACCAAAAGGTTACTACAGTCTTCCAGAGGAGACCTGTTGGGTTTTAAGCATAACCTTTTTGACATGGGCGGCAGGTGGGAGTTAGGAACCGGGTGGCTTCTGGGTCCCCCCCCTGGGTGGAGTTTGCATGTTCTCCCCATGTCGTGTGGGTTTCAACTGGGTGCCCGGTTTCTCCCACAGTCCAAAGACATGAAGGTTGGGTGCATTGGAAATCCTAAATTGCCCCCTAGTGTTGCTTGGGTGTGTGTGGGCTGGGCCCTGTCTGTGATTTGTTCCTGCCTTGTGCCCTGTGCTGGCTGGGATTGGCTCCCTGTGACCCTGTGGGAGGGAAAATAGTGGTTGGATAATGACTGACTGACTTTTTTGACATGTATTTGATATATCATGATATGAACCCAACATCCCCATTGGAATCTTATTTGCCTCTACATCATCGTGGGTTTGGGTTTGAACCAATGCATTAGGACTCTTCCTTCTTTCATATTGTCACTTTATCTCCTATTGTTTGCACATTTTATTATGAATCAAAATTGTTTGTGAAACTGTCCCTTTTATGCAAAAACCATCTCCTTTTTTTGGGACAGATCCTTTTTTTCACGACAGGAGGGGATATTTGAGAAAGAGGAATGTTTAGGGTCAGATATAAACTTTTTAAAATCCGGGGTGGATTAAAAAGTTTTTTAGGATATAATACTTTTCACACCAATGTCAATGAATACCCAAAATAATAATTTTTAAAATCCCAAAAAAAATATAAACATAGTAGTAAAAAATTTTATTAAAATTAAAATAGTTTAATTTGAGCTTTCTAAAGCTCAATACATTTTTACAACATATCATTAAAAACCAAAGACAGATTGGTATAAAATTTTAAAATTGATGGAAAAATGTATTTTTGACGACTGATGTTTTCTCACAAAAAAGAGCAAGATCGGATTTTAAATTTAAATACAAAATTATTTTTTACAATTGGGATAAAAAAAGAAAAAAAGGGATCACCTTGCAAGTTGTTAGAAGAAGATAAAACTGACATTTTTGTGTTTAAAGTTGATTCCCATAGAAGTACACACCTCTGATTTAAGATATAGGCAAGACTGAAAAGAAAAAAAGTTTTGTATATATTGTAAACCCCGGTAAACGCCCTCAAGGGGCGGGCCATTCCTCAAACCCGGGCCCCTTCCCGTTTTAAAAAGGGCCAAATAAAACAAACACAGCTTTTCATCTCTTCGCGGTTCAGCTACTAGTCTTGTTTGCTGCCCGTGTTCCCCATTCGCTGGTTTGCCTTTAAAAATCCCTGTGGCTTTCCCATTCTCCTCCCTTTTTCTTTTCCCGACATCCTCTGCTTTTTCTTTATGTGTTAAATTTTTTTATTAATAAATTTTTTTTTTTGGTTTGGCCCAAAAATTTGGTACCCAAGTGTTCAATAAAAAACTTTGGGAAAACCTGCTTTGATGGAAATATGGTTTTTGAAAAAACATTTCCCAAAAAAAAACCCAAAAAAATTTAAAAAATTTTGTTAAACCCCGGGGGTTTTTCCTGCCTTGGTTCTGGCATTGGTAAAACCCCCCGGGGGTTGGGGGGGTTTTTTAAGGAGGTTGTTTTTTTTAAAAAAAAAATTTAAAAAAATTTCTGGTTGAATGGTTCCCCCAATAGGGAAAACCTTTTCATTTGGTACTAGAAGGAGCCCTTTGAGAAACTTGAACTACAGATGGAACCATTCAGTAGGTTCCTTGGCTTTCAAATACAACTATCGGGGTTTACCAGAAACCCCCACAAACAAATCAAAAACAAATATATAACAATTGTACCCCACAGAGGTATTCGGGGCAGTTCTGAGGGTCTTGCATTCACCTTTTAAGGGGATAACTAGCAACATCAAAATGAAAAACCTTCAAATGGCTACATTGTCTTTTTTTAAAAGAAGGGTTTATTTTGTGCTTTTTACACAATTTTAAAATATTAAAAATTTTTATGATAAGAGGGAACATCCCAGAAACCCACTAAACTGTATGTTTTATTTTTTAAATTTCATTAAAATATTGTTTAAAGAAATAATTGAAATAATTTGATTTAATAGTTACTTTAAAATTTGGGGACAAAAATTTAAATGTTTTTTTTTTAGAATTTTTTAATAAACTGAAAAATTTTATGATACAGGAGGTACCAGGATCCTTTATAGAAACCAACAAGGGAAAATTTATCATCTTTGCGAAACAAATGCCTGGAAGGGGGGAACAAAAGCAATACCTCAGGTTTTTCCCCGTTTTAAATTAAGTCAAGTGAACCAAAAAAAGCAAATAAAAAATTAATTCACTTTAAATTTAGTCTATTTTTATATAACTTCTATTTTTTTAAACCCAGAGCAAAATCCAAGGATCATTGTTGTTAAAAGAAAACTAAAAAATTAATAAAAATTTCAATAAATTAATTGGGGAAAAAAAAGAAGGGTATAAAAAAAAAAAACCTAAAGCAAAAAAAAAATGAAAATAAAAAATTTAATTTCAATTTTTATTTTTTTAAAATTATGTGACTCATTGGGTTTAAATTTTGTTTTTTGTCCTTTTTTGAGTTCATCGTGCCGGTTCATTTGACAGAAGCTTCGCCAAACAGAAAAGGGATTGTTGTTTTGAGTTTTTTCCCTCTTTTTTAGAATAGACAGTAAAGGGGGCTGCAGAAAAGTGTTCTTTGGTGGTGATAAAAAAAAAACAAGTTTTGTTCCACAAGTTTCACATAATTTACATGAAAATTTTATTTCACGGGTGACTTCATACTTTTTTAAACCCGACAATCTCTAAAGAGGTTTTGGGTTTTTAAATATTTTTTTGGGGTTTGGGAAAAAATATGGAATATAGACTTTCGTGTTTACCTGTGTTCTTTCTGCAAATGCGTAACACCGATACGTAAAACCCCTTTGAAATCGTTTCTGTTTATGACTCTTGTTCACCTCACCGAGAGGAGTGTAGCACATTTTTTTTAAATGTGAGATGCTGCCTATTTTCTACACAAAGAAGACCAAAACACACCATTGTACACATTACTCTGTGTTTGTCACAACAGTACCTATAAACCAACCCTGATTTTACCTACTGTAGCATGATGCAGGATAGATGGAAAGAGCTCACTGACATCACCAGTAACGCTCCACTTGCAGTGTTCAGAAGCAGTACCTGCTCAGCCAGGCGCAGGTTCATAATACCGCTTCTGAGAAGCCATTATAACATTCATTCCCAGTTCATGACTGACCACCAGTTAAAATTTAGTCCCAAATCTGAAACATTGTAAATCCCTTTACCCTAGTTGAGGATATGCACACTTCTAGTATTTTTTTGTTCATTAGAGATTTTCTTTTAAACTACTTTCAACAGGCAGATGCATGTGAAATTAATACATGAAAATGTTTTCAGACAAGAACCAAACACATTTCTTCTTGTGAATTTCATAAATTGTTGCTTATAGTAAAGGCAATTTATTTCACAAACTATTTTGTGTTTTATACTATTTCTATAGGAGCTCTGAGTTGGGGGGCTCAATCATGTGGAACTGCAGTGCTCAGACTGAGCTGACATCTTCTGGGAGCCCTCAATATATTCATCCCAATAGGAAGAGGTGGTTTAGTTGATTGGCGTGGCTTAGGTGCCCTCACTGGCAGGTTCTCAAAGCTACAGTGGAGAAAAGATATGACATTGTTAGCGTGGTGCCTCCCCATTCTGTGGGTACTGCATACCTTTTGTGAAGGTGAACCTGAAAGGTGATTCTCAGGCCCCCTGATGTGACAATATATAAGGAGAGAAGGACAGAGGGGAAGACAATAAACAATAAATAGATTTTATCTTTATAAAATGTATCTAACTAATCAGGTAATCTGGTTGCCTTTAATATGCAACAGAATAAATAAGTAAATATGCATGATGCATATGGAATGCTTACTCAGTCTAGCTTACAGTAAAAAAGAGCGTGAAAGAATGAAACAAATGAAAAGAAAAAATGAAAAGACATGAACAAACTAACTAACATACAGTATGAATGATACAATGAAAACATACAGATCTTTTAAAGGATGATCAAATTATTTTGTGTGTGACATATTAAATTAACACCAGTAGAACATAACAAGGTTTTTTTTACTCCACCTGAAGTCCCTTTAAGGTAAAACTTTAAATGTTGGCTGGCTGAAATGAAGTGTCTGATCCATCATCTACAGTACACTTCCTCTCTATCAATTTGTCTTCCCTTTGGAGTCAGGAGTTTGGGCTTTTGTCTAGATTGGGGTTTAAAATTGCAGTGGTTTTTTACTGGATGGAAAATTTGAATGCTACTTTGTTGTATTTCTAAATGAATGTTTTATTATTTTTACAATTAAACTTCATACCAAAGGTGTAACCTGTTCATTTGTATTAACAAAATGAAATTCTATACACTTAGATAGATAGATAGATAGATAGATAGATAGATAGATAGATAGATAGATAGATAGATACTTTATTAATCCCAAGGAAATTCATATACTCCAGCAGCAGCATACAGATAAAAACAATATTAAATTAAAGAGTGATAAAAATGCAGGGGTAACAGTCTATAATCTTGTATAATGTTAACGTTGGAATTGAAGAGTCACATAGTGTGGGGGAGGAACGATCTCCTCAGTCTGTCACTGGAACAGGACAGTGACAGCAGTGTGTAGCTGAAACTGCTCCTATGTCTGGAGATGATACTGTTCAGTGGATGTAGTGGATTCTCCATGACTGACAGGAGCCTGCTCAGCCCGTGCTCTGCCACTGATGTCAAACTGTCCAGCTCGCCTGCCACATGAGCCTGGCTTCCTCACCAGTTTGTCCAGGCATGAGGCATCCCACTTCCTTATGCTGCCTCCTCAGCACACCACTGCATAGATGACGGCGCCGCACACTGTCTGATAGAACATCTGCAGCATCTTATTGTAGATGTTGAAGGACGCCAGCCTTCTAAGGAAGTATAGTTGGCTCTGTCCTCTCTTGCACATAGCATCAGTATTGGCAGTCCAGTCCAATTTATCATCCAGCTGCACTCCCAGGTATTTATAGGTCTGCACTCTATACACAAAGTCACCTCTGATGATCACGGGGTCCAGGAGGGGCCTGGGTCTCTAGAAATCCACCACCAGCTCCTTGGTTTTGCTGGTGTTCAGTTGTAAGTGGTTTGAGTTGCACCATTTAACAAAGTCCTGATTAGGTTCCTATACTCCTCCTCTGCCCACTCCTGATGCAGCCCACGCATAGCAGTGTCGCAGCAACTTTCCACGTGGCAGGACTCCGAGTTGTATTGGAAATCTGATGTATATAGGCTGAACAGGACCGGAGAAAGTACAGACTCCTGTGGCGCCTCTGTGCTGCTGACCACAATGTCAGACCTGCAGTTCCCGAGACGCACATACTGAGGTCTGTCTGTAAGTTGAGTCCACGATCAATGCCACCAGGTATGAATCTATTAACATTTCTGTCAGCTTGTCCCTAAGAGCAGAGGTTGGATGGTGTTGAAGGTGCTAGAGAAGTCCAGAAACATAATTCTTACTGCACCACTGCCTCTGTCCAAGTGGGATAGGGATCGATGTAGCATATAGATGATGGCATCCTCGCTCTCCATTCTCCTGGTATGCAAACTGCACAGGGTCAAGGCGTGGCAGACCTGTGGCCTCAGGTGGTGAAGCAGCAGCCGCTCCATGGTCTTCATCACATGTGCGCCAGGCGACATGCCAGAAGCTCACCAGGAGCGTGATACCTTTGGGACTGGGGTGATGCAGGACTCTCCCCTGTTCCAAGCTCAGGTTGAAGATGCGCTGTAGAGGACTCCCCAGCTCCAGCGCACAGGCCCTCAGCAGTAGTGGTGATACTCCATCTGGACCCACTGCTTTGCTGGCATGAAGTCTCCTCAGCTCTCTGCTCACATGGGTTGCTGTAATTGTGGGTGGGGGGAAACTATCTCCTATGCTGGTATCAGCAGAAGGATGGGTGGAATGTGCAGTACTCCAAGGTGAGAGTGGGTTAGTGGTCAAACCTGTTAAAGAAGTTGTTCATTTGGTTTGCTCTCTCCATGTCTCGCCGATGGTGGCACCCACTTGAGCTGCAGCCAGTGATGATCTTCATCCCATTCCACACTTTCTTCATGCTGTTATTCTGCAACTTCTGCTCCAGCTTTCTCCTGTACTGCTCCTCTCTGCCCTGAGCTGGACTCAGAGTTCTTCTGCACGCACTTGAGCTCATGCTGATCACCGCTTTAAAAGCCATTTTCTTCTGGTTCAAAAGGCCCTTGATGTCACTTGTAATGCATGGCTTGTTGTTAGAATAGCAGCGACTGTTCTTACTGGAACTACAATGTCCATACAGAAGTTGATGTAGTCAGTAGTGCAGTCAACAACCTCCTCAATATTCTCACTATGTGACCCCTGCAGGATATTCAATCCACAGTTACAAAGCAGTCTAATGTTTTGTCCAGCGCCACATGGTTAAAGTCTCAGCGTTTAGCTCAAGCACCTCAGGTTTCTTTGTTTGTAAATTAGCAACAGCAGAATGGATGATGTCACCTGCTATCTCCATGCCCGCCCGAGGAGGGATGTAAACAATAATAACAATGGCGTGTCCAAACCTCTGGGCAAGTAATAGGGACGCAGAATTACGCCAACAGTTCGATGTCCCTCGGCAAGTGGAGATTTTGACGTTTACATGTTCAGAGTTACACCACCTTGTATTTACATAGAGAGCAGTCCTCCTCCTTTCTGCAGGTATTTAGCTCTCTGTCCGCTCTAACTTGCTAAACCCAGGTAGCTCCACGTTAGCATGTGGGATGTTAGTTGTTAGCCACGTTTCACAAAAACATAACAAACTGCATTCTCTGTAGGTCCTGACATTTTCACCAGCTAGCCAGTTCGTCGATCTTATTTGGTAGTTAGCTCACATTTCCAGGATCACAGAAGGCACTGAAGGTTTGAAATGCCACTTTCAGCAAGCTGCTTCGCTTTTAGCTTAGCTCTGGCTCTGCTGCCATGATACGCCTTCTTACCTCGTCGGTAAATAGGGAACCACACCAGCGGGCATTTGTTCTCAGCACTTGAAGTTGACTACTTGAATAGATGAGTCTCGGCTGTAAAATCCATGTCCAAGTAGTCAAAGTGTCCAGGGACAAGTCCATAAAAAGAAAGAGATAGGAGTGCTCAGTAAAATGAGAAAAAGGTAGAAAAATAAAGTCGCACATGGAGCTGCTTGGAAAGGCTGCCACTCACGCAGCGCACTTATTGTTCAGTGATCATAAAAAATACAAAAACATCCCCTTTAAAACAAAAATCATAATGTATCCATAATACACATACCATAAAAGAAAATAAAACATCATAATTGCAAGCCATAATTTAAAAAATGTTTAGAAGATGTTAATCAAGATACAAGGCTAACATGTTTAACAAGTTTATAAATTAAATAGACACATTTGTCTCTTAAACTAACAAACCTACTGTTTACTAAATAGTGAAGGCCAATTCTTCTTTATTCTTTTTCAAATTAAAAATGTGAGCTGCTGTACTAAACACAAGCTCGCTTACTATTCACATACAGGACAATGAGTATCTGTTTTAATTCAAGAACAAACTGAAAAAGTCTTAAATAAATAAACAACCCCCTCTTTTCATTTCTTTTTTACTGAATTTATTAAAGTATATAACATTCCATACAATCAAGTCAAACGTAACAAAACTATAATCAGAGAAAAAGTGGAAGGCCAACAACCAAAGCAAAACTGTTAAGAGTAGTAAAGAGAGAAAGGTGCCTTTTCCCACAATATAAAATAGCTAATTCTAAAATGTTATTGAATAGGTCCTGCTAGGTTTTAAAATAGTTTTGAACAGATCCTTTAAGTGAGAATTTGTTTTTTTTCCAATTTCAAATAGTATATAACATCAGTTACTAGCTGACTTAAAAGAGGTGAGTTAGGATTCTTCGATTAGCGCAAGATAAGTCTATGTGCTACTAGTGAAATAAAGGCAATTACAGTTTTTTGTCCTTTTCCACTTTAAGTCCATCTGGGAATTCACCCAAAAAAATGTTAGTGTGAATTGTCCACAAGGCTGTCTGTATAGGTATTTAAAGATTTTCATCCAGAATGTTAATTTGGTACACGCCCATAACATTTGGTCTAGTGAAGCTGGAGCTTGATTGCAACTTTCACAGGTTGGTACTTGCCATGGAAACATTGTTGACAATTTTAAATGAGATAGATGTGCTAAATAAAACATTTTAAGTTGAATGTTTTAAGCATATGGAGCTAGAGTAAATTCTGTTTGTGGCTGCCTTCTACCCTTTTCTGAAATGTTGAGTAACAAATCCACTGTGCTCTTGGATCTTTAAATGGAAGGGGCTTTAAAATGTTTTATATATTGCAGAAATGCCGTCCAAGGTTGGAATGGGGGGATGGTTTGTGTGCACGTCATCGCCTGCCTTCTGCATGGGGAATGCGTACGCGAACCATCCCCGCACAGGCAGCTGAGAGAGAAAGAGGGAGAGAAGCTGGCAGGCCGCATGCCTGCCTTGCTTTTTCATTTAACCTGTTCATTGTTCTCAGTCAGACGTGCACTCTCTTTGTGCTCTACAGTATTTCGTGTGCTTTTGCAGTTAACTATGGCTTCTAAGCAAGTGAAGAGTGGTGAGAAGAAAGTTTTGAAGAAAATTGAAATTGAAGTTAAGAAAGAAATTACAAGAGGTGGAAAAACTTTTTACCAGTTTACTCATTTACCAGTTTGAGAACCCTCGTGCTTTCAGGCAGCACAATGTAAACAAAGCCAGACTGCCAGTAATGTGGAGGGCAAACCACGAGAGGTTGGGTCACAAAGACTTTCTTTTGGAATGGCTGCATGAGGCTTTTGCTCCCACCAGCTAAACAGCTAAAATCACCAGAAACCCAAGAAATCACAGAGAGAAAACACCTGAAGGAAAACACTTCATGCCAGAACTCGACTCATGCAAGGTTAGTTTTCTTGGTGGTTTTTGTATTACGGATTTTTCAAAAGTTAATTTTCAGTTCGTAGTGTGAATTGTTGCAATGTTACTTTTCTCTTTTTTCAAATGTTCACTTTTTTACAGATGAGTTGTTCATAGCGCCATTAGGTGCAATGTTACTTTTCTCTTTTTTCAAATGTTTCTTTTTTTCCGCTGTGCTTAAAACTCATTTTTAAAAAAGTGTTTACAGCGATAGTGTAAGGCTATTAGCATGAACTCCTGCAATGTTTTTGGTTGCTTGTGGTTGGTTTTAAAGTTCAGATTTGTTCTAATTTTCCCTTTTTTCCGCTGTGCTTAAAATTCATTTTAAAAACTGCTGCACATGCTGCTGACAGAGGGTGGATGGTGTGTGCTACAGAGAGAGAGCGAGCAAGCCAGAGAGAGAGCGGCTGGCCAAGCGCAGAGAGGGGCAAGCACATGCTGCTGACAGGAAGGGAGGGGTGGGTGGTGTTGTGTGTGTGGCGTGCTACAGAGAGAGAGCGTGAACAGGCTGAGCAGGGAGCCTGGGTGTTTTGTGTCAGTGTTATTCAATGTTTTTACATTAGTTTACTATTACACTGTGCATTCTGTGGTGTAATTAACTATATTTGTGCTTGATCTTTTCATATATTTACATATTTACATACAGTTATGCGGTCTGGAACAGATTAATTGTATTTACATTAAATCCTATGGGGAAACTGCTTCAGTTCACGACCAACTCGTTTACAACCAAAGTTCGGGAACGAATTATGGTCGTGAACCGAGGTTCCACTGTATTCTCTAACTTAAAGTGCTTCCTACATTGGTTCATCTTCTTGTGTCAGTGTCCAGGTTTTATACCTTGTATGTTTGTCACCCAGTAATAAAATTGAAAATGAGGTACAGCCATGCCACCTTCTGACTTAAGTTGTTGTAGGGTCGCATTTTGAATCGTGAATTTTAGAATTCCAAATAAATGATGTTATGATTAAATCTAATTTCTTAAAAATATTTGTTAATGTATATGGGGATACTTTGGAACAGAAACAGAAGCATGAGAGGACATTCATCTTCACAATGTTCTTCTTCCTGCTAAAGTAAGATGAAGGATAGACCATCTATGCATGTCTTGTTTAATTTGATACATGCAAACAGCAAAATTCTGTTGAAAAGAGCTTATATTTACTTGTGATGTTGACCCCTAGGTATTTAAACTGATCTACAATGATAAAAGGGCAGGTATCCAATCTAATTTTATTGCTAGAGTATTTACTGCAAAGAGCACACTTTTGTTCAAATTCATTTTAAATCTAGATATCTTTTGAAATTCTGCTAGTGCTGTTAGAGCTGTAGGTACAGAATTTTGTGGGTCTGATATATACAATATCATATTTTCTGTTTAAGTCCTTCTCTGAAACATCTTCTTTAGTTCTGATGGATTTCAAAAGTAAACAGCTAATGAATGGCTCCAATAGCGATTGCAAAGAGCAGTGGTGATGAGGGCATCCTTGTCAGTACAGCATTCTAGTTTGAAGTACTGTAGTCTGAAATAATGTTAATACAAACTGAAGCTTCTGCACAAGTATACAGTAGTTTGATCCATGCATATATGTTCGGGCCAAACCCAAATTTATGCACATTAGATTGTGTCTTGTGTTCTTTAAACTGAGTAGAATATAAGGACTTATAGTAGTCTCTACAATGTGCATTATATTTTTATGCCCAATGATTCTATTTCTGTCTATTTTGGTGCGAACTTCCTGCTTATGGTTTTGTTGCTAAGATCTTGTTAGCCTTCTCCATGTTCATAGTAAAGATCTTGTAATTTAAAAGTGAGTTGTTCTGTTTCGTTTGTTGTCAAGAGGTTGAGTTCGATTGCAAAGCCTGACTTTTCCTAAAAAGTCATTTGAAGACTTGGCATGTTCTTGATCTATTCTAGTAATTTCACTAATTAACTCTGATGCCTTTTTGGTTTCTGATTTATTTTTGTTTGAAAGATATGAGATAATCTTTCCTCTTAAAAAAAAAGCCTTCAGAGATTATTTCTGTAAAAACCTCAGAGGATGCATTTGTCTCTAAAAAATCTATTTGCTTGGATATAAATTCTGTACAGTTCTTGTCTGCTAATGATGTGGTTAAGACGGCAGCTATAAGATGAGTATGTGGTGCATAGTGATGTGAGCTACATGGTCAGAGGGGCATGGTCAGAAATAACAATAGCATTGTATTTGTAAGATTTGATCGTGGCAAGAAGTTGTTATCTATAAAGAAATAATCAATTCTTGAGTAACAATGATGTACTGGTGAGAAGAAGGAATATGTTCTTAATTATGGATTTAGAAATCTCCATGGGTCTGATAAGTTATGATCAATTAATAACTGTGTAATTATTTTACAGTGTTAGATGTTGTCACCCCTTTAGCTGAAGATCTATCTAGGGACCTTATGTATAAACAGTGCGTACACACAAAAATGTTGCGTACGAACATTTCCACACTCAAATCGCGATGTAAGAAATCTAAAATTGTGGTAAAGCCACGCACATTTTCACAGTAGCTCCAACCCTGGTGTATGCAAGTACTCCGCTCAGTTTTGCAAATTCGGCACCCAGCGCAAAGCAGTGCTACTGTTCCAGTTTGGTTTCCTTTTTCAGATCCACATCACTGACATGGCTTTATAAATACACTGAAATTAACCGCATATTGTTTATTAGTTTAGTGCATCTGATTGCAATTAACCTGTAGGAATATAATGGTCCACAGAATGGTCAAGCTATTCTAATACCATAGCTGCTTTAGCTTTGTGACTCTCACTGCACCTTCTTCTTCTTCCTTCAGCTGCTCCCGTAGGGTTTCCACAACAGATCATCCTTTTTCATATTACTCTCACTGCACCACTCGAGTATTTATAGCACTGTATCTGAGTGGGAACTCACAGCTTTACAGCAGCTGACTGTAAAGAGAATTATGGGTATACAGCACCCAGCACACGTTGCCTCAGCCATGCTGGCTATTGAACTGCTCTCATATGACAAACACTTCAAAGCCTTTCCGTTCAGAAACAGTTTCATCCCAAGAACTATAAATGCACTCAATCAGTCCATCAAGTGCTCCGTAGAATGCTGTGTACTTATAAGTAAATCACGTCACTGTATACTTACGATACAGTTATAATATTGCACAACCTGAGCCACTTTTATAAAGTGTGTATTTACATATGATGATGATATTTTTAAGATGAAATGCAGCAAAACATGTTAATTATATTATACAGATAAAACTTTAACTTAATTTAAATAATCTATATTGTTAATAATTAAACATGTGAGGACACGGTGCCGCAGCACTAGTGAGGAGCTGGAACTCTGTACACGGATTGTTCCTGCTTCATGCTGTATTCTTGCTGGGGCTGGCGCGACCCTGGCATCTATCCAGGATAGATGGATAGAATAATTAAACATGTGCTATGAAAATATTTCAATATTCCTTAAAAGTTTTGAAGAATCGGTTCTACCTTACAGATGGCTTATCGTCCTATTACAGAGCTGATTGTGTATTTGAGACAGAAAAGAACAGGAATTGGGGGTTAGTACATTTGAAAGAGACAGTAATGCTGCAATAAATAATTTCATCGAAGGTTGTGCAGTGCGAGCTAGAATCTTAGTGAGGCATGAACAATCACTGTGCCACTGTGTTCCCGTGTTTAATAACATGCTTTAACTCCTATCATCATCAAAATGATATCAAGTATACATCTCAGTATTTTGAATTATTCAGAGAGCTGTAATATTACCGATATAATGGATTCTGTGATCTGTCGGAAGAAGAGAAAGCCTGTTTAAAAGCACGTACTGATTCACACACTATAGCACATTGAAGATCAAGTACAAAACAAAGCATTTAACGTGCTACTTTAGTTACAATGGGATTTGAGAAACTAGTAAATTGAGCAATTTTAAGATGAAGTTTATGATGTTCTACTTTAATGAAAAAATAATCTACGTGATTAAAGTGGAAATTTCAAAATTAAAGTTGACATTTCATGCTTTTTCCCAATGTGTGCCTATTTTTTTCTCTGTACCCTAATAAGCTTTCATATGACACTCAGACGGTGAGCTACGCTTGCCTTTCACGCTGACTTTGTGAACTTGAGCTTTCAAGTTTCTCCAACACTCTATGTCACGATCAGCTTCTTTTTGTTGTTTATATCACTGTTTAAACCAACAAATAGTACGTTTTCCTTTCCTCCACTTGGTATTCGCTGAAATTCTTCTATTTCCCCCCGTGCTTTTGCCATTGCCTTTTCACAGAATGCTGAGCTTAAGGGCTATTTATGTTGATTTGCATATTCAAAGAGGTGTAATTCTGGGAGGAGTTGGAGTGGGCAGCAGCGTGCGCACATGCTTTACTTTTCACACTGGCTGGGATTTTTGTAGTGGAAGAACGTGGAAGTTGGCGTTCGCACAGATTTATGCATCTGGATTTTTTTGTGCATAAGCACAATTCTGCTTTTGTCCATACACCATGTTATAGTGTGAATTCTACGACGGCTTTATGCATGAGACCCCAGATCTGGATTTAAAACACAAAGTCTCCGGCCATTATAATTTTGTGAGTGTTCAATTTTAGTAATGGATGCAAACGATTTTGGATGAAATTCTATATCTGCATTGGGTGAATAGATATTTATCAAATTCACATTACTGTTAAATAAACTACCCATAACCATCACATATCGCCCTTTAGGATCTGATACTGCAAATAAAATTATTCTGTGACTTAAAGTTCCCACACCTCTACTTTTCTTTGTAGAGCTGGATTGAAATATTTGGCTAGTCCAGTCTCTTTGCAACGAAACTGATCCTTGCTTAATAAGTGGGTCTCCGTTAAAAAACACTATCTTGGCGTTTAGACCTATTAGGTGAGAGAATACTTTCTTCTGCTTTAGTTCATGATTGAGACCTTTGACATTCCAACTCACAAAGTTTATTGTTTGGTCATGGAGATATTGCTTCTCTGAGCTTTTGTTGTCATTCTACAGTATAATCTTAAATTAAGGTTGTACATTGTTACATATGATAGCTTTAATCTTAATTACCAATATTGCAAGGAGTTATGACTATGAAGCCTATTGTGTTGGCACTTGTGGAGATGAAAAGGATAGATCAGAAATGGCCCGCTTTCTTTCTGAAGTTCGATAATACTTTGTGTAAAGGCGCACTACAACTAAAGTAACGTAAAGCTTAGAAAAGCAGATTCTGAAAATTGTTTTTGAAATCAGCTAATTTACTGATCTCCAACTGAGTCATTTTGATTGTCAGCCAATCATTAGAACATAAGTCAAGCAAAACTTTATATAGTACATAAACAGAGAAAATTTATAAAAATTATCTGTTTAATATGAAATCAGTGTATTCCTTAAATTAAGCATTAATATATTCTGCAGATGTAATATGGGTTAAAATTCCATCTGTAGAGTTTTGAACATGCTTTATTTGTGTAATTAATTTATTTTTAATTATCACACCGTAGCTCAGCTGTATTGAAGATTCCTGTAAGCCGGGGCTTAAAGTGGGCTGGTGCTCACCAATACAGATATCGGTACTTCTGAATGTTCAGTGTTGTGGAGAAGCACTGTTTGTTGCATACCAGTAATATTTCCTAGAATATCGGCTCACATCTCATTTATCTCAGTTGTCTCAGCAACACCCATTTCATAGATACTGCCCAAAAGTAAGGTTGTTGTGCAGCTCAAACATTCAAGGGGCACACACCTACTCTTTAAACAACGGTGAATACTTCTCTGTGTGTTGCTCCATACAATTTTAAATGTAGGGCACTGCCTCTTGTGTATATCTACTTCAGGCTCTGCAAAAGCTCTCCTTATTGTCCAAGATTCTGCATTCAAACCAAAACAAAAATGGTGTAGTGTTTTTTCTTAAACACAAAGGCTCTTATCTGAGCTGCATTATTGATGAGTTTTTAATTTTGTGTTAGCCTCTGATGCATTCATTTTTTGTTGATTTTTCTTGTTTTGACTTCTACTCATTGTAGGCAAATAATCTCGCTGTTTCGATCTATATGACGTTACATTTTTCTGCCATATTTTAGCACTGGCATAACAGTAAAAAAGTACAACATTGCAATACCAAAGGTAAGGAATGACAAAAGAATTATATCAGAGTCTCAACAGGTAAGATTCAGTACGATTAGGTCCGAGTTATGGACTGTTGGTTAATTGAAAGAAATAAATGTGGTTATTTTCTGTGCATGCATTTCAATAGAAATTAAATCAAGGTAAATTGTAGTATCTTTTTTGTTTATTTAATTCAGGCAGCTACCTCATGATGCACAGATGAAGGTGAAAGACACTGGATTCTTTGGTGGGCGACTTTTCACTTGCACCTACGTGTTAATTAGCAGCTAGTTAGAAAGCAAAAGAAGCAATTATCATGCAATATCTTAGCAAACAAGTAAACAAAATTTGAAAAAAAATGTAATTAAATCACATTAAACTATAAGCAAAAACCACAAGTTTATGGAGAGGTAAAACTCACACTAAGCTACTGATAATTATTGAGTCATCAATAAGAGAACAGGAAAAAGTCATTTAACCAAATGACACATTTCATATATTTTTAGAACAGGCTCCTAATTAAGAAATTATGGATGTCTCTGTTCTGAAGTAGTACTGTCTAGCTGACAAATATATAAATTGCATTAAATCGATAAATTACAATAGGACAAAGTGCTCGGAATGAAATGATTATTCTTTATAACAGGGATTTTGTTATAATGGAAATGAAACATAGCGTAGCCTTTCCTACCATACAGTTAACAAAGCTGATGGTGGAATGCCAAGCTCGATGGCAATGTTTATTTCCTTCTTATAAGGGTCAATGGCTACAAGAAGTTGAAACTTTTCTGTAATGTAAATGCTTTTGTTATATAAACAATGCCATTCGGCGTGCTTTAGCTTTAAAAATAGTTTCACCTTGGGTGACATCACCTAATGAATTGACCAGCTGTCGCTCTGTTCTTTTGTGAGTCACTAGTTTTTTCTTTTTTAACCTGGAAAAGTTTTACATTAAAAGATCATTAAAAAAGGTCACATTCATAAATAAGATTAATTGAATGCATAAATGTTTGAGCACAAAATTCAAATAGACATTCAAACGCACAACATTTTTGTGCATGGGTGTTTATAGGGTAAAATCTCAGTGAAAGTGTTATGAAACACGATGCAAACTTTTGAGTAGCATAAATACCAGGGAATCTCAGCAGTCAACCGTTTTGCTGTAGGGCAAGCCAAAAATGAATCCTCAGTTTGATGAATGTGCTCGTAAAGTCAAACCATTCTCCAAGAAATCAGGAAATAAGCGACAGAGTCTATATGCGGTGAACCTCCTGAGCTCCCTAAGTACAGATGAAGTCAAATCTGACTGACAATTATCCTGCCGCTAGACACACCTACATGCCTCTGGTCTACAGTGACACTTTTGAGCTCCATGGCTTGCAACAGTTTGACAAATAACAAGTAAACCAATTTACACAAACGTACAGTCTAATTGACTGTTCAGCGGAGGTCCTGGAGTCACCTTGGGCGTGTACAGAAGAAATACATTACATGTCTTTGCTACTTTCTTATGAAAAATTACTTTTTGTAATGAATTTTAAAGAACAAAACTCAAATGAGTTCTTTTAATACTAGTTCTGTAAGAAATTGGTCAGGACCAAAAAAATTTATTTTATATGAGAATTTTGTTAAAATGGAGTCTGTTAAAAATTCTGACCTGTATATATACATATATATATATATATATATATATATATATATATATATATATATATATAGATATGCAGCATGCATTAAAGAAAATATGCTGTTTATAAGTGTTCATTTTAATTTAGCTCCTAATGCTACTGATAATAGTAGATACGCAGGACCTGTGAGAAACCACACAGGTGAGGTAAATATAGCAGCTGAGAAGAGGTGAAACTATGAGATGAGTGACATAAATAGGGATCAGGATCAGCTTGCCTGTAGACCACCCTAAAAAAGCGCTGTGAAGAAGAGACTACACAATTGGTACTACACGCTGGACAGCACCTAAAGCCTTTGATTACTGGTGGCAGTAGTATGGGCGCACTATTATACATCATCAGATTTTGACAGGTGTAAGTCGCCCCTGGCATTTCGGTACGCACCATATGCCACCTAGTTACGGTCATTTCAGCGGTCTGATCTCTCGCCTGTTGTGAGTGCGCTTGTTTGACCGCACGGACCTTTTGTCAGTCGATGCAAGGAAAATGATCGGCCGATCTAGCCTTAATGCTAAAACTGGGGCTGATCATCTTTGTGATCCGAGACGGACCTTTGGGAGCCTGTAAGGTGTCATAAAAAGGTAAGTCATCAATGGGCGAGCAGACATCCTGCTCCTACCTGCTACATGCACGCTCGGGTGTGTAACAGTACAGAGAGCTGTGATTGACAGATCGCCAGCAGGATGTACAAGAAAACGTTTAGAGAGAATCTATGACACACCCAAGAACCTGGCATTTGTAGCCCAAAACACCCCTTGAGCATCCCGTTACCTCACTCCACCTTGTAAAACCATGCCTTTATAAAGCAAGGCATATGCCCAAGTGTTTAAAACAATAACTTTCAGAGTGGATGTACAAGGAAAGTCAAGAGGAATCTAGGACACATCCAGGGAAAAACCTGCATCGTCCCAAACACACCCATGGGTATAGCGTTACTTTGCTACCATGTAAAAAACCATGCCTTTATAAAGCAAGGCATATGGTAGATGCCCAAGTGTTTAAAACAATAACTTTCAGAGTGGATGTCAAGAAAAGGTTTTAGAGAGTCTATGACACACCTAAGGAACCTGGCAGTACAGCCCAAAACACTCTTGAGCATGGTTACCTTGCCCACACTGTAAACCATGCCCTTTATGAAGCAAGTCATATTTAGATACCAAAAGTGATTTAAAACAACAATTTTATTCAATGATTCAAAAAAGAGTCCAAAGTGTCTTAAAACACAAATTTTATTGAAGCAAATTCCAAACATAGCAAAATAAGATCTGGTCTTCACTTTGAGTTACAAATTGCATTTGCTATACTTAAAATTAGTTTAAACTATACTAAAAGCAGGAGAAACAGCCGTAAAAATCAACAAGCTTAATTGTATAAAGATTTGCAATTCACTTGAAAAAAAAAAAACACAAGAAAATGTATACATATAGGAGTGCTGGAAATGAAAATTCAAAACCTGGTCCAACATGAGTCGTAATACACCTAAAATAAAATGTTTGCAGCAAATACTTTAATTTATATTTCACTAAATTATGCAAACCTATTTTCTGTTTGGATCGAGCCGCACCACATAAAGCTGGTCTTCACAGGCTGAATCAGTTTTGCATATCCATCAATGGGTCTCTCCTGCTCAAATTCAGCTATAACATCATCCACATCAATCTTGAATTTACGAAAACAAGGGAGATTGTACATTTTAACAAAGCATACACAGGAACAAACTATCTTTTCTAGCCCTTTTGAGCATAAATAAGTTTCTATTGCACAAATGGTTATATTAAAAATGTGTCCATCTGGTATTATTTTTTTCTTGAATTCCATACATTTTTCCACTAAATGTTCAAAGAGCTAACATAAGCCCAAATGACTGAACGACCAATATGGTCAAATGAATCTATTAGATATAATAAAGGAGAAACCTTCATAGGTTCATACGTATCACGCTGGGCAGGACCTGGTTTTCCTTGTTCTAGCTGCGCTTGGTTCCTCTGACACAGAAACAAAACACAAACAGTTAGCCGACAGAAAATATAACTCAAACAGATCTTGTTTAGCATGGATAATGCAATTTGTTAGGTTTCGAAATTAATGTTGGTTTTAAAAATAACAGTAATGGTGATTAGAGACAAGTTCAAAAGCTGTGTCAATCTTGACTTTGTTGCATGGTCTTTTGTATGAAATAAGCCAAACTCTCGGGTTATTGAATTTTTCGGTTTCAATTAAGCCAACAAGGCCAAAAAAACAAATCTTTGAATACTATTGTAAACTTCAAAGACAAAACAATGATTTACATTATACATTTGTCCTATCTGCGAGTTAAACCAAGTAACACGTTAAACAGACCTAGAAAATGGAGTTTGAAACATATGGCCAAAAATCCTCCTGCAGACAGGCTTTAACCAAACTAGAATGACCGAAGTATTAAATCATTAATAAAACTGTATCTGTCGAAAATT
>NC_053155.1:42688427-42718810 GCF_016835505.1 Polypterus senegalus
TTTGCTTCCTAAATATTTTTTGGAGAAGCTTTGGACTCTATGAAATGTCAAATTGGTAAAGACAAGAAATCCATTCAGCTCTGTTAACGGGTTGTGTCATTTGCTGGTTGTATTTTCGAGCTAATAATTGAATTCTAAAATGACGGGCAAGGCAAATTATAAGACAGATTAAGATCTTGCAGTCACTGTTGTAGATGATTTATCTAGTAGTATTTAATACAACATTAAAATCTCCAGCTATTGCAGGTTATAAGAGCTGATATTGGGAATTAACTTGAGGACTTTGACCATAAATTCTTTATTGTCACCTCTGATTTAAATATATTTTGTCTGTTGCCATAATTGGCTTGTGCTTTAATTGTTTTTGTGCATTTCAATTTTTTTGGCTCAGATACCTACTGGTTATTGCTTATTTTCTTCCAGGAACATTTTGGTTTGATTATTAGTGGTTTAAAATCAGTTTTACAAATAGTTCTTTTGTTTAATTTTGCTTTAGCATTTACCGTACCCACTTTTGTTTAGGGTGGTCCGCTGTCTTTTTGCCAGCCGTTCCTGTACACAATGGTGAGGTCCTGGTATTTTTTCCTTAGGTTGACACACCATGACACCTAACATGCAATGCTACACGTCTGCCATTATCCAAATATACAAAGAGTTACAAACAATATCCTCTGCAGTTTGATGTGTTTTCTGGCTTATGAAATTCAAGCAGTCCTTCCCTACGTAATGAGTTACATTTGGTTTTGGTAACAGATCATGTACCGTCCCTGTTTTTGCTTTTGTGTTGTTTAAGTGTTACATTTTATCTCCATATCTATTTGCTGATCCTTTGATCATTCATTCTTTCAACCTTGTTTCACTTGGCATAACATACATTAAGCAGAATTCATTTAGTTTCACTCTGAGTTTCCACTACCATAGTATGGCGCACTTCCGGGTCTGATATTCTCATGAAAGCTACAAGTGGTATTGTTTGTAATTGCCACCTCCTGACCTTCTTACAGATATTATGTTGCGGGTCATACCATGGGGCTGCAGTCATTACTGGAATGAAATAGGGTTGAAGCGATACATACAATTCTCAGGTCAGTCGTAGATGTTAACAATAATAATATAAATACATTTATATGGTGCTTTTCTAGCTATATGAAGTATTTACATAGTGTTTGGAGTGCCACTTCAACCACCACAAATGTTTGTCATCCACCTGGACGATGCAAAGTCAGCTATTGTTGTGCCATACACTCATCCATATAGCTATTAGATGGTGAAGTGGTGAGGAGATCCTATTAGAAACAGGTGATGATTAGGTGGCCGGTATGCACTAGGATGATGGACAGTTTAGCATGGACATCTGGATTCACCCTAATGTTTTTAAAGGTTAGCCCAGAGATCTTTCAACCACAGAGAGTCAGAATCTTGGTTTTATGTCTCTTTGAAGGACGCTTCCATTTTAACAGCACAGTGTCACCATCACGGCACTGGAGCTTTGGAATCCACACACAGGCACAGGGTAAGCTCCCCACTTGGCCACACCAATACCTCTTCCATCAACAACTCAAGCTTTTACCAAGATTGAAATTCAAGCTGTGCATAAACTAAGTTCCACGCACTTTACCCTTTATAAAACACAATGACGTGAATTTTAATGGATGTGTATGTGCCTACAGCCCCATCCTGACTCCTCACTGAATTTCATATATTTGAACATTCAAATCAAAATAAATAGACCCTTCCATTCAGTGTTTTGTTAAAAGACAACGGCATGTAAAAAGAAGAATTTCAGTGAAGCGGAGATAAAATCAACAGGAAAACCACAAGACACCCATATTAATGAAGCAATGTTTATTGGAATAATCGGCATGCATATGAAGGTACTGTGACTGTGGTTGATTGGCTAAGATAATAGAATTCTGCATAATAAGAGTCAGATGGCGGATGTGTTAGATAAGATAATGGTAATAGAAAAGTATAAAAAGGAAATTAATTGTTTTACTGATGGCTCACTCCCTGGACTGACACATGTGTGTGTACCAGTGTACAAATAAAAAATCATTCTGCATTTTTATCTGGTCTCTGGAATGACTTTTGAATATATGAGGAAAGTTTTTTCCTTCACAGGCACCAGCTCATTGCTCCCTCTGTGACCCATTTCCCCACATATTTAATTATTAACAGCATACATTATTTAAATGAAGTTAGCAATGTATCTTGGAAATGTAATATGCATACTTTAATAGATTTCATCATAAAAATTATATAAGTATACATACTAGTATTCTAACAAAATGAAGCTCCAAAAGGATAGCTCTTGGAAATCTAAATCGACTTAGAAGTCAGTCATCATCATCTATAAATGTCCTCTCTTCTAATTTTTCCATTTGCGATGTCTTCTAACAATGCTAAAGCAGCTTTGGTAGTTGGGAAAATTTTGGCCATTGTGTGCACCATTATATTGTTACAAATATTACAATCAAGTGCCTTAAATTTGTAAATGATATGCAATTCATTTCAGTGTATTTGATAAAACCTCGTCATGAATGTGAATCAAAACAGAAAGACTACAGAAAGAGTAGAACTGCTTTGACACGTGTGCGCCATTTGCCAAACTGAGTAGAAAAGTGACATGCATAGGTGTGAGTCTTCCATGAAAATGTGTGTGGCTTTAGCAAATTTTAGTTTTGTACATCTCGAAATGAGCGGTGGAAGCAGGTGCAATGCAACACTCTGCCATCCTAAATACTGGAACCACAATGAAGTTACATGCATGCTAGTGTCTTGGTCATGTGTTGCAGTGATGCTTATCCTTCTGGAAGTTTCTTCCAACCTCCGCTAATTTCTCTGGAGATCATCCAGATTGACTGTCAGGTTCTTGCTCACTCTCTTACCATGGCCCTTCTTCCACGATTTCTCAGTTTGATTGTTTGGCCAGCTCTAGGAAGATTACTGGTTGTTTACAAATGTCTTCCTTTGAAGAATTATGGAGACCAGCATGTCCTTGGGAACATTCATTGTCACAGGCATTTTTTTTGTAGTCTTACCCAGATCTGTGCCTTGACACAGTCCTGTCTCTAAGCTCTGTTTGCAATTCCTTGACCTCTGGCTTAGTTTTGCTCTGCACAGACATTGTCAACTGTGGGACCTTCTATAGGCAGGTGTGTGCCTTTCCTAATTATGTGCAACCAATTGAACTACACTGTGGGGTCTCCAAACAAGGTGCAGGAACATCTCAATGACGGTCAATAGAATGGGATGCTTTCGAGGCTAAAATCAAGTGTCATAGCAGAGGGTCTGAATACTTGTGTCGATGCGATATTTCAGGTCTTTATTTGTAATACATTTGCAAAAATTCCTAAAATCCTGTTTTTTCTTTTTGATTCTGGGATATTAAGTGAAGCTTGATGAAGTAAAAATGATTTTAAATGATTTTAGCATAATATAAAATAATGCCAAAAGAGTGAAGGGTTCTGAATGCTTTCTGTAGATTCCGTCCTGGTGGCCCACTGTTTAGCAGTGCAGTGACTGGGTTCATTTCCCATCCTAGTCTCCATCTGAGGAGGTTTGCTTTCTTCCCCTGTGTCAGCCTATTTTGCTTTTTGTAATCTAATGGATTGAATAAGCAGTAAATTTTATATTTACAGCTCAAACAAGTAATAATGCAGTTTTGTGTTGTTTCTTTTTTAGGCTTTCCTGTGTCAAGTAATATTTTACTTCATTTCTTACAGTGATATGTGCAAATGTGAAGAGATTACTGCCAATGATAATAATAACCAGTTTCCTCTACAGTGTGATAAATATGCTAGTTTCGTATGTGATAATGACAGTTTTTCCTGCTAGAAACATTTCATCACATTCATAGTGTGCAGCAAATGAAATATGAAGGCTCGCATAGGTGCAAACCAAAGGACAGCTACTGCGGTAAGAGGGACCAGGAGCGCCATTCTTAATCAGCACACAATTGCATTTTGATATGCTTTCATGATAAAATATTACCAGAAACCTGAAAGGTGATTTGCAGCTTTGTAGGCCTGACTGAGGATGCCATGCGATGGGATGATGTTCGGTCCTGGGGTGGTCCTAGGCCTCAGCCTCAGAGAATTGCATTTATAAAGTTATATTGTCTTAAATTGTGAGGGGACCTAAGCCTATCCAGGCAGCAACATTATTGTATCTTTATACTTTTAATTTGAAAAGAAAAATCTCAAAGCAATATTTCCTTCCATCAAAGAATTACTGAGGCAGAGATTTTAGGAGTGGTGTTGTTAGGTTAGAAATCACCTTAGTCAATGGGTGGGCCTCTCTGGCAGTGTCTTAAATTGGTTTTGAATCCTACCTGGCAGGTAGAAAATTCTTTTGTTAGTTGTGGTAATTATAACTCAAAGACACATGATATACAATATGGTGTTCACAGGCTCTATCCTGGGTCTGCTGCTCTTTTCAATCTACATGCTTCCGTTAGATCAGATTATCTCAGGGCACAAGCTGAGCTACCACAGCTATGCTGATGACACACAGCTGTGCTTATCAATTGCACCTGATGACCCCGACTCTCTCGATTCACAACACAATGTCTTACTTGTACTTTTGTATTTCTGAATGGATGACTAGTAATTTTCTCAAGCTAAATAAAGAAAACTGAAATTTTAGTGATTGTCAATAATGGATTCAATGAGGTTATCAGAAATAAACTTGATGCATTAGGATTAAAAGTCAATACGGAAGTAAAAAACTTAGGGGTAACCGTTGACTGTAATCTAAATTTTAAATCGCATATTCATCAGATCACTAGGACAGCATTTTTCCCACTTAAGAAACATAGCAAAAGTTAGACCTCTTATATCATTGAAAGATGCTGAGAAATTAATTCAACGCTTTTTTTTTCAGTCATTAGATTACTGTAATGCACTCCTCTCAGGACTACCAAAAGACATACATCGTTTGCACGAGGTGCAGAAATGCAGCTGCTAGAATCCTAACTAGGAAAAGAAAATCCAAACACATTTCTCCAGTTTTGATGTCACTACACTGGTTACCTGTGTCTTTCAGAATTGACTTTAAAATTCTGCTTATGGTTCTATAAAGCCTTAAATAATCCACCACATCTTATATATCGGAATGTCTGACACCTTATATTCCAAATTGTAACCTTAGATCCTCAAATGAGGTGTCTCCTTAGAATCCCAAGAACAAAGCTTAAAAGAAGTGGTGAGGGGGCCTTCTGCTGTTATGCACCTAAAATCTGGAATAGCCTGCCAATAGGAATTTGCCAGGCTAATACAGTGAAACACTTAAAACACTGCTGAAAACACATTACTTTAACATGGCCTTTTCATAACTTCACTTTAACTTATTCCTGATACTCTGTATGTTCAATTCATTTTAATAACTATTCATGGTGGCTCTAAAATCCGTACTAACCCCTGCTCTCTCTTCTGTTCTTTCCGAGTTTCTCTGTGGTGGTGGCCTTACCACCACCTACTCAAAGTATCATGATGCTCCAACATTGATGGACTAAAGCCAGAAGTCTACGTGAACATCATCATATGTCCTTCTTTGAACCCTAAATCCAAAGAGGACTGTTTCTTTTTATGTTAGGTAGAATGCCAGAGGGACTGACTGGGTGGTCTCATGGTCTGGAATCCTGCAGATTTTATATTTTCTCTCTGGAGTTTTTTTTTTTTTACCTTACTCTTATTCTATGTTAATTAATGTTGACTTATTTTATTTTCTTACTATGTCTTTTATTTTTCTATTTTTCATTATGTAAAGCACTTTGAGCTACTGTTTGTATGAAAATGTGCTATATAAATAAATGTTGTTGTTCCTGCTAATAAGAGTTCAGCCATCTCTTTTCACCTTCACTCTCATTTAAGCAATGGAAGTGAGGCAGGGATATGCAATGGAACAGATCTCAAATGTTATTTTCCAGATGTTTTTTATATTTGGCTCACTTTGGGTTTTACACAACTTACTGCAGCTTCTCAGCAACTTGATTTGAAGAAGAAGAAGATGTAGGAGGACAAGAAAGTGATTACCAAGAACAGTTTACTTAACTAATGGAAATAATGAAGAAACAGAGAGCATGATGTAACTGCTGCAGCTAGACCTGAAGAGAGAGATAATGTGAACCATATATCCTGTAACTATAAGATCCTCACTGTTTATATCCATAAAGGATGTTCTAGCTACGGAACCTCTTCCACCTGCACTTTAAATGTGGCTACAGTACTGCACAGAGGGCACGACAGTCTCATTGCTTTAATTACCAACACCACTGGGTGGTGCAGCTTCAAATTTTGCTGCTGACATGCCCATAGCTGCACCGTGACATGCTAAAGTTGAGTCACAGCTGAAAGCCTTTATATCACACTTTCCACTCCAGCAAATTAAAAGAGCCACCTTTGCTCCGTCTTTTTTCCATTCGGACGAGGTGCTCTCCGTTTCTTCAACTCGGTGCCAAAATTTTGCCCTTTCATTTAATTGGCCACAACTCTGCCCACTGTGTCTTCTGGCAGCCCGCAGTTAGCTCTGCTCTGTGTTACAGTCATTAATAATTATTACCAAATATACCAGTAGATTGTTCCTCACTCCTCAAAATATGGAACCTATACAGAAATCTCCTTTGGAGACTTGTGCTATTCCAGACAGGTTTAGACTATCTGATGATAACATGGCCATTATTTCCAACACTATTTTGTTAATCAACTAATTCTGCTCAGTTTGAAGAATCCTAAAGCAGCCTTCTTAACTCAATCAAACATTGTATTTTATATAATATAAAAGTAAAAAACTCTTATTGTCTTTACGTGGAACTGTACAGAGCTTCTTCAGAATTTGTCAAGATTTCATTAATGTTATTTTAAATTCCTATAAATTTCTATTGTTTTAATTAATAAGAAGCTGTATAAAACAGCATTCCTCCTTCTCTTTTTCTTGTCCTTGTGTGTGGATATAAACACAGGAAACTTCAGTTTCTGTATTACATCTTGCCTGAAGAAGGGGCCTGAGTTGCCCAAAGCTTGTATATTGTAATTTTTTAGTTAGCCAATAAAATGTGCCATTTTGCTTTTGGCCTTCCTTCTTTTCTCATTAAATTAAAACTTTGCTCTCTGTTTTAGCGTTAGCCATGATTCAATGTAAGGTATTTCAATGATATACGGGATTACTGTAGCGCCTTCTGCTGTTATGCACCTAAAATCTGGAATAGCCTTGCCAATAGAATTCTCCAGGCTGATACAGTAGAGCACTTTAAAACACTGCTGAAAACATACTACTTTAACATGGCCTTTTATAACTTAGTTTAACTTAATACTGATACTCTTTATGTTCAATTCATTTTAATAACTATTCATGGTGGCTCTAAAAGCTGCATTACTGACTTACTCACTCTTCTGCTTCTTTTCCGGTTTCTTTGTGGTGGTGGCCTGCACCACCTCCACTCCACTCAAAGCTTCATGATGCTCCAAACAATGATGGACGGATTAAAAAGGCAGAAGTCTACGTGGACCATCATCATCATCAAGCCCTTCCGTGAGAATCCCAAATCCAAAGAGGACTGTTTCATTTATGTTAGGTAGAATGCCCAGAGGGGACTGGGCGGTCTCATGGTCTGGAATCCCTACAGATTTTATTTTTCTCCAGTCATCTGGAGTTTTTTTGTTTTTTCTGTCCCCCCTGGCCATTGAACCTTACTCTTATTCGATGTTAATTAATGTTGATTTATTTTGTTTTATAATTGTGTCTTTTATTTTCTATTCTTTATTATGTAAAGCACTTTGAGCTACTTTTTTGTATGAAAATGTGCTATATAAATAAGTTGTTGTTGTTGTCTTAATGAAAATCTTGTAATTTTGTTTTATTGAAACTTGTGATAGAAATGTTATTTAACTTATTTTGTACGCTGGTGTCACATGTGGGTCAATTTTTAGGGCTGCTGCTATTTTTAATATATATAAATGATTTAGATAGGAATATAAGTAACAAGCTGGTTAAGCTTGGTAGATGATACCAAGATAGGTGGATTAGCAGATAATTTGGAATTCATTATATCATTACAGAAGGACTTGGATAGCATACAGGCTTTGGGGCAGATTTGTGGCAGATGAAATTTAATGTCAGTAAATTTAAAGTATTACACATAGGAAGTAAAAATATTAGGTTTGAATACACAATAAATGGTCGGAAAATCGAGAGTACACCTTTATGAGAAGGATTTAGGAGTCATAGTGGACTCTATAAGTTATCGACTTCCCAACAGTGTTCAGAAGCCATTAAGAAGGCTAACAGAATGTCAGGTTATATAGCACGATCTGTGGAGTACAAGTCCAAGGAGGTTCTGCTCATGTTTTATATCACAGCCTTTAAGAATAAAGTTATGTGCATTGATTTCTGAAAAATGAATTTTAAAAAGTATTCAGGTACTTATTATCTTCCTTACATTTTTTCCCTTATTTTCCCTTCTTGATTTTAACCTTTTAATCTTACTTGTACATCTCTCTATTTCTTTTTAATTTGCCATTCATTAAGTACCTCCTTAATAGGTCCTGCAGCTACTGGGAGGTTTAGTAGACTTAATGTGAAAAATACATTTTCTTTTCCTTTTCACATATTTTCTTTTGTAATTAATGCTCCTAATGCACTTCACAACCTCTTTCCTTTACTATTACTACCACTGTATTTTTTTATCAATATTCTACTTTTATCTTCCTTTTGCACTTTCCTGTTCTGGTATCCTTTTCCATCTTTGTGCTATTGTGCTCAATAAGGACTGCAGTACCTTTAATGTGTACACAGCTGCCATTTCTTTTGCAGTTTTGTTCTTATCTTCTTATTCATCCACTGCTAAATTTCCTGGCACTTCCAGGTAATAAAAACGGATATGTCAGAGCACTGTTTGTAGATTACAGCTCAGCACTTACCAGCAAAGCTAAGAGTCTTCTCTGCAACTGGATTTTGGTTTGCCTAAACAACAGACGCCAACATGTGTGGACTGGCAGCATCACATCCTCACACTCACCCTTAGCACTGGCACTCCACAGGTCACAGTGCTGGAGTTCACTCTGTACTCCTTGTTCACCTCTGATTGTACGTCCGTCATGAAACTGTTCAGTTTAGGCCAGGGTTCCTACCTTGACTGGGGTTCTTATCCTTGTGTTTTGTATTTTGTGTTCACCTTTGGGTCATTGTTTTATTTTAATTTATTATGTGCTTTGTTCTCTATGCCTGTGTTTTGTTCCATGTGTTTTGCAGCAGGAGCTGCTATCTGCCCTTATAGACGCTCGCACACTGCGTGTGAATGGGGGCAGCTGAAGGGCTTAGAAAATACTGATTATACATCTGCCCAGGGGAGCTGGTACTGCTTGGAGCTCTCTTCTGAGTTCTCTGCAGGTCTTACCGGAAATCCCACCAGGAGCCGCCATTTCCAGGAAGGACACATCACTTTCGGTTCCGGCCCCAAGGATGATGTCACTTCCAGCCGGCCCAGAGGCGACATCACATCCGCCCTCTGTACTATAAAGCCCACTGCCTTTGCTCTGGCAGGCAGTTCTGTTTTGGACTCTGTTGTGTAAACTTGACTATGATGTCTCAAGTACGCTTTGCAGCCAGGAAACCGAATTAAACGGGTGGCTGCCCCAAACCTTCTTCAGCCTCAAGTCTCAACTTATTACAACGCTGAGGGTCCCCCACAGCTCCTGGCAGTGCTTTTGATTGTGCCAGGGAGTGGTGCCTTACTGTGATTTTATGTGCTTATTGTGATTTGGACTTTTCGTCTTCATTCTCTATTTTTTTAACTTTGCAGTTGGATGGTGTATTTGGTACTACTATTTGCTTTAGATTGCCTTACTGTTTAGTCAACTTCTTTTCATGTTGTGTCAGAGCATTGTTATTAAGAATAAACCTTTTTGGTTTGTAAAGATTCAGCAAAGCCCTTTTGTGTGTAGTTGGGGTTCTTTGCCAGTGTTTCCCCTCTAGTTGGCTTTTTGGAAATACAGTTTGGGACTTGCAGCTGCTGGAACTTCTCTCAATAGAATACTCAATAACTAAGGAACTGCCATCTAGGACTGAATGAAGACTGCATGAATTCACCCTGGTCGTATCATTCTTTGTATTGCTTATTTTTTTCTGCTATTTATTATTTTGCAAATAAATGCAATTGTTAAATAGAAGCTTAAACTCAGTGTCTCTGTCCGATTATTGATTAATGGCAGAGGTGTAAAATAACAAAGTACAGCTATTTCATTAGTTAAGCACCTTTCTCAGCTATTTACACTTTACTTGAGCAGATTTAATTTTACTTTTTCTTTTACCCCTCTATATTTGTAGGTTAAAGAGCAGACGTTTTACTTTGTTACATGTTCTAACATGTCCTCTATAGTTTTAAACACAGAATAAACGATTATAACTTCATAAAAGAGAACTGTTAGCTGTGTTGTTAACTTAGTTTATAGTTCAGCATTGCTAAGACACAGCCAATAGGATGGCGTATATCATTCAAAAATGAAAGCACCTTGGCATCCCTTCTACTGTCCATTCAATCCCATGCTTCCCGCTCACTATTAAAACACTGAAACGCAATGCATTTTCACTACAGTCATATTTGAACACTATGTTTAGATTTGCAAAAAGCAAACCTGACTCATATATATTATGCTTACTTATTCTGTAACTTACAGCACTTAAAGAAATCTCTGCTTTTTTGTCTTCAGATTTAAAGACGCATGTTTTTCTTCTAATATGGAGCTCCTGAAATCCCAAAAAGTGCTGGCTTTTTAATCTCATACAAAGAAGAGTTTATGTGCACAAGCAATATCTCGAGAGTTACAAGTTATATACAATATCTGTATGTTGTATGCACAGTTTATTGCAGTGAATTCTCACAAGTTGAATACTGAAACGGACATAAAAGTCACTGAAGAAGACAGACTCAGGGTTCCAGGGGTGTCAGCTTTCATTCAAGAAGAGATAAATATTTTTATTGCTACCTTATGGAATATGAGCTCAGGGAAAGCTAACAGAACACTGTCCAGCCAACCAGAATCTGCTAGAGCCACAATGACTAAGGAATCTGTAGGTGGGTTATTTTGTGAGTAATGGTCAACTTTAAGCAGAAAAATATTTTGTCTTGGTTAATTATTGGAGAATTTCTGCACATCTGTTATTCTGTCTTTCATTGAACTACAAAGTGTGTGACCTTTTATAAGTCATTTACACGAATAAGGAGAAATCTTTTGCATTTAATGCACTTGACCCAGGACAAGAGCATTGACTCTCAGATTTATATTATGTTGTATTCAAGTTGGATTATTTTAGTTTAATTTTAATGCAAGTTCGTTTGACACTTCTATGTCTGGAAAAATGTTACTTTGTAGAATTTAATTGTCTACTGCAATGTATTAAATTATGAATAGATACTATGAGATAACCAACTGGTACATATCTGGGTATGCTGTAGAATTAATAATATGCCCAGAGTTTAATTGTGGTTAACTCTATAGTTTACATGAGTGCCTCGAGCGGCTAATTAAAGATAAAATTGGGAACCAAACTGAGCAAAGGAAACCACAGATATGTTTAAGAGAATTCTTGTTAAAGATAAACCACAGTTCTTAAAGTGAATTGTAATTTTATTGGTAATTCCCTTTATAATCCATTATTATTTCCCTGAAGTGTAATGAACTCAATCTGTGTTGATTTTCACTTATGTAGTTTTGCTTTTATTTTTTTTATAAGTGATAAGGTTGTGAACTGTTGATTTAGTCAGTCAGATTTATTTTTGGTATTGTATTTTATTATTCCTCTCTTTGGAGTAGGGGTGCCTCAGCTACTGCCAGGTGTCCCAGTAGGGGAGTCACACTGTAAAACATCTCCACACTCACCAGCACCAGACTTCAGATCATCACCATGACACTGACTGCAATTATGTTCTGATCAAAGGCAGAAGTGCATTTGCATGATTCATTATTCTGTAGAAAAATATTGTGTAAAATAAAATAAATGATTTGTATTCTGTAGACAAAGCCTTGCACCTTCTCATTGTTCTGGTACTTGACTACTTTTAAAAGCAGCAATTTTTTTTTTTTACTTTTTTAAATGAAATGCTTTTTAGCTCAGTGAGAGTGAAAATTTGAAGTACTCTGACTTTTACTCAAGTATCATTTTTGAGTAATTTTTACAACTCTGATTACTAGTGTTAACGAGTGCTAGATTGGCATTCCTTGTCTAGCTGTGGTCCCTTAAGGTCCACAAAGGACATTTTGTAAAGTCCTCTCTTGATGGTGAACCGAAGTTGATATAAACAAGTAAAAATAAAAGACCTGCCATTAGAGGTCCCTACATTTGAATACACTGAGTACAATACAGACAGAGAGCCAGATAGGTGGTCACATACTGTAGCTGGTATTGTTGTTTCTTCTTATGCCACACTCAGAAAACAATCCATTCATCCATCCATTATCCAACCTGCTATGTCCTAACTTTAGGGTCACGGGGGTCTGCTGGAGCCAATCCCAACCAACACAGGGCTCAAGGCAGGAAACAAAACCCAGGCAGTAGAAAATAATCAAAGAGGTTATATTGTTACCAGGTGATCTAATAAAATGATAAAACAATCACTTACAGTTGTACACTTGTTTCTAAATTTGGAGGACATTTTACCAGCTGAACTTAACAACAACACAGTGACTTAATTGGCAAAGCTTTTCTTGTACAGAATCAGCTGAAAAGGTAAATGCAGCTTTCCTCCAACTTTAGATCCTCAGGTCTAGGTTGTAATGTTTATTGTCCCTTAAGCAAACCGGTGGGTTTCACCATTTTAATTTCCACTGGTTAAAACTTGGGTAGGTGTGTATTAAGTACTGAGGTCTACATATACCACTGTGTAATGGCCTTAGAAGTTGCTGTGGTTAAATGAAGTGCAGCGTCGTTGCAATTTAAGGAAAACAACTTCCTGACAAATTCCTTTGGTACGGAGAAAAACAAACTGCTTGTCTTCCTTGAGACTGTTTGCTTACTTGCCTATGAAAGTTATATGGTTTAAGAGATTACTTTATTTTCACATTATTGGCTTATTGTCTTAGTTTCAACTTGTGGTGATTCACAAATTAAGTAAAAACAAAGTTATGACTGAAAATGTAGGAGTATCATAGTAACCAGACTTTTAAACAATTTGATTTTTAAATAAATGTCAGTTCAGGTGGACAGACAGACCAAGTGACTAATAAGATCATCTGTAAGCAGGTACAATACTCCCATGATGAGCCATTGATGCATTCCAGCAGATTCCTTTGGTTGTATACTTCTTAAATGTTCCAGGGCCTGAAGCACATCTAACCCTACCTGTTTACAGTCTCTACACTTGCTGTTACATCTTCCTGAGATTTTCCCTTGCGATGGACGGCCCAGCCGGGACATCCCTCAACTGAAGAAACCAGCATTTTCGAAGCACTACATCCCCCCGGGACGCTAGATGACAGCTCCCCTGGATGGTGTCACACACGTGTGCATGGGAAGCAGCTGAAGGGCTTAGACAATACTGTTTATACATCTGCCCAGGGGGTGCACTGGCGCTCTTTCTGAGTTCTCTGCAGGTCTTACCGGGAACTCCCCCCAGGAGCCGCCATTTCCAGGAAGGACACACCACCTCCGGTTCCGGCCCCAAGAATGAGGTCACTTCCGGTTCCGGCCCAAGGGTGATGTCACTTCCAGTTCCGGCCCAGAGGACGACATCATTTCCGCCCTCTGAGCTATAAAGCTCACTGCCTTGCTTAGGCAGGCAGTTCTGTTTTGGACTCTGTTGTGTAAACTTGACTATGATGTCTCAAATCTTTGCAGCCAGGAAACCGAATTAAGCGGGTGGCTGCCCCAAACCTTTCACGCCTCAGTCTCTACTTATTACAGTGGCGTAGTCGGCAGGATGGTGTCCCTGAAGAACCCGGGACACGACCTTACAAGGAACCAGGTGGGTGAGTACCGGGGCCGAGTTTCGGGGCAGGGAGTGCGCGGGGTCAGGAAGGGCGGTGCAGGCTCTGCTCCACGAGCATAACCGGGGCTACCAACCCATCTCGTGGAGAAAGTAGAGGGACCCACAGGCGTGGGCTGGCTTCTGGGGAACACACACGAGTGGCTCAGTATGCTCTTCCTGGGCAGGAAAGCCGAGCCGCCCATCGGGACCAAGGTCCCTGTTAATGATGGGTTATCCCCAGGCCAGCAGGTAAAGAAATATTAAACTGGGAGTTTAACCCAGTAAAGGGCTGTCAGAGCAGGCTATGGCTCTCTGGCAGCAGGTGGGTGCAGTGGCTACGCCATTTGAATTAAGCCCCTTACAAATAGTGCAGCAAGTGGCCTGTTTTTGCTGCTACAACACCTACCCCAGGAATTTGCCCAGCCGGCCTGGGGCTTAATTCCATTCAATGGACGAGCTACTACAGCTCCTAAAACACCAGAGGCCGGCTGTGAAACCTGGGAGGGCAGAACAGCTGCTCTGTGGACTACCCGAGTTATGTCCTACAAAAGCAGTCCCTTCCACGCAATCCAGAGCCTGTTCCGAAGTCGCCGGGCCGTCTGGCTTGCGACCTGTCGGGGAACAAGGCGGACCGTAGGGGACAATGGCGGGGTTGTTTGTGTGCCCTTAGCAATCCCCTGGCGGATAAACATACGGGAGAGCTTATTATTAATGGACATAGGTAACAGCGCTGTTTGATTCCGGCAGTAACGTGTCTGTCGTTGCTCGCCGTTTTGTTCTACCGCAACCATGGATTAAGAAAAGACCAGTCTAAAATGTATACGGAGATATCCGCCGTACAATACCGCCCGATGTTACGGTGTCTCGGAGGAACCCTTCGGCGGCTTACAGAAGCGGTACACCCGGATCCTCCGTTTCCCGTAATCCTCGGGCGGGACTGGTCTGACAGTAACCGCGGTAGTTTAGAAAGCATTCCCCGAAAAGCTTTTGGCCTCGTTATAGATGATAAAGACTCATCTCAAGCTGCTTCCACACCGTGTAATCAGCCGACAGGGAGTGAGGCGGTGGGCCAAGAGAGTGACGAAGATACTCCCGGACCGTCGCGGGCTACTACGTCATCTACTAGCGCCCCGGCAGCGAGGGAGGATTCTCCGCCCCTTGAGGTCAGACCGACCCGCTCTCTGAGTTGCACTTTCAGTTTAGAGCGACTCCGGCTTCTTTCAAGAGAGAACAGTGGAATGACGACTCTCTGAAGCACATAAAGAATGCAGTGGTTCTCGTTAACGGCCAACGCACGCATTTGCCCATGCCACAGGGACCTCACTTTGTCATGGATAATGAATTATTGTATCGGGTTGCTGAACATGAGGGGAAGGTCCGGAAGTTGTTGCTAGTCCAGCGGACCTACCGGGCGGCAGGTTTGCGAAGTTAGCCCACTCTCACCTTCTTGGAGGCCATCTCGCCCGATAAAACATTAGAGCGCATTAAGCTCCGTTTTTTGGCCGGGATTAATGAGGAGGTTAGCGCTTTTGCATTTCCTGCCCGGAGTGTCAACTGCGGCAAATTCCTAGGAAGGACCGTGCTCCTCTGATTCCCCTTCCCTTATTGGCGTTCCCTTTGACAGGATTGGGGTGGATATAGTAGGACCCCTGGAGCCCTCAGCCCGAGGATATAAATATATACTCGTCCTCGTGGATTATGCAACCCGATTCCCTGAAGCCGCTTCCATTGCGCCGCTACCACTAAAAATATTGCACGGGAACTAGTAGGAGTCTTTTCACGTGGGCATTCCTAGAGAAGTCCTGACGGACCAAGGAACGCCTTTCACCTCGGAAGCGCTCAAGGAGACTGCCAAGTTACTGAAAATAAAGCATTTAAAACCTCGGTGTATCATCCTCAAACCGATGGGCTAGTGGAGAGATTCAATCAAACTCTCAAGCAAATGCTACGTAAGGTAGTCAGCAAGGATGGGAGGAATTGGGACCAACTCCTCCCCTTGTCCTCTTTGCCTACCGGAAGTCCCTCAAGCCTCTACGGGTTCTCTCCCTTTGAATTACTATACGGAGAGACAGCCCCGGGCTTATTAGATATTTTAAAAGAGGGCTGGGAAGGGGAGGCACAGCCCTCCACTAACATTTTGGAGTATATCGCCCAGTTGCGCGATAGATTTGATGTAATAAGACCTATACTAAAAGTCATATCGAGGAGGCACAATCAGCACAGGCCCGCCTGTATGACCGTGGCACGACTCTCGGGAGTTCCAACGGGGATCGCGTCATGGTATTGGTTCCTACTTCACACTCTAAACTGCTCGCATTGGCTAGGCCCCTCTGAAATTAAGGAGAGGAAGGGATTGGTGACTATTTGGTGAAACAGCCCAATCGCCGACCAGCTGGCGAATATATCATGTAAACCTGCTGAAACCGTGGAAGGAGAGGGATCGATCCCTCCTCCGGACAGCCCTGCTCTCTCTTGCGAGTAAGTGCCCTTAATTTGTGAACAGCTATCTCCCAGACAGAGACAGGAGCTCGAAGCAGCTATCCGCTCGTCCCAGAGGTGGTAAGTGAACAACCAGGTCGGACCTCTCTGATTGCGCCGACATAGTGACTGACCGGGGTGATCGTCCGTGGCGACCCTACAGACTCCGGAGGCAAAGAAAGTAGAAGTGGAACTGGAAATCAAGCGAATGCTGGCACTAGGAGTGATCGAGGAAAGTAGTAGTCCCTGGTCCAGCCCCATCGTCTTGATTGCTAAGCCTGGCGGCAGTTGGAGGTTTTGCAATGACTTCCGTCGGCTCAACCAAGTTTCCGATTTGATGCTTATCCCATGCCTCGCGTGGGCGACCTCCTCGAGACTGGGACCAGCCAAATTCTTGACTACACTTGACATGACAAAGGGGTACTGGCAGGTTCCTTTAACGGAGTCCGAAGGAAAAACCGTTTAGCACTCCTAGCGGACACTGGCAGTATCGTGTCCTTCCATTCGGTTACACGGGCCTGCGACTTTTCAGCGCCTGGTGGACAAAGTGCTCCGGCCCCATAACTTCGCTCTGTGCTGCCTATCTGGATGGCGTTGTCATCTATTCCAGCACCTGGAAGGAGCACATACAGCAGGTCACAGCAGTATTACGGACATTGGGAGGCGGGTCTCGCATCAACCCCAAGAAATGTTACTTGGGTTGAGGAAGCCAATATTTGGGCTACCTAGTGGGCGGGGTACTGTGAGGCCACAGTGTTCCAAGTTGCAAGCCATAATGGCCTGGCCCGTCAAGAAACCAAGCGGCAAGTCCAATCCTTTCTCGGTTTGGCGGGTACTACCGCCGGTTTGTGCCTCGCTTCTCCGAGAGCGGCGCCCTTGACCGACTTGACAAAGAAAAGAGCTCCTAATACGGTGGTATGGTCTGATAAAGCGGGGGCTGCATTCAGTGACTTAAAAAGGGCTCTGACTTCAGCACCTATCTTAATCTCCCCTAACTTCTCTCTCCTTTTGTCCTCCAGGCGGACGCGCGGACACAGGCTTGGGAGCCGTGTTGAGCCAAAGCGCCGACGGTGTTGAACACCCGCTATGTACCTGAGCGGAAACTGTTGGACGGGGAGACCAGGTACGCGCGGTGGAGAAGGAGGCTCTGGCGATCAAATGGGCGGTGGCGCAGCTGCGGTACTACCTCTTGGGTCGCGTGTTCACTCTGGTGACGGATCATGCGCCTTTAAAGTGGATGGCCCTTCACAGGGAGTCAATCCGCTGGTCACGAGGTGGTTTCTTGACCTGCAGCAGTACAAATATACGCTTCGTTCATCGTCAGGGGTCCCTTCATGCCAACGCCGATGCCCTCTCCCGGGCCCACGACCTCTCGGTGCAGGTCGCCCGACCCGGCGGGTCTGGGCTGAGGGGAGTCTTGTCACCTGCGTGTGCATGGGAAGCAGCTGAAGGGCTTAGACAATACTGTTTATACATCTGCCCAGGGCGGGTACGCTGACAGCTCTTTCTGAGTTCTCTGCAGGTCTTACCCGGCAAATCCCACCAGGAGCCGCCATTTCCAGGAAGGACACACCACCTCCGGTTCCGGCCCCAAGAATGAGGTCACTTCCGGTTCCGGCCCCAAGGGTGATGTCACTTCCAGTTCGGCCCAGAGGGCTCACATCATTTCCGCCCTCTGAGCTATAAAGCTCACTGCCTTGCTTAGGCAGGCAGTTCTGTTTTGGACTCTGTTGTGTAAACTTGACTATGATGTCTCAAATCGCTTGCAGCCAGGAAACCGAATTAAGCGGGTGGCTGCCCCAAACCTTTTCACGCCAAGTCTCTACTTATTACAATGGAAATGGTTCCTCAGATTCCCACAGGGCAGTATGGGACATGAAGTCTGTCTCCAGCCCTGTTGGGTGCTGTGGGTGCCGCCAGGGGGAGCTCACCAAGAACCAGGGGACTATTACTGTGACGCTAACCCGGAGTCACAAGGATGGAAACCCGCAGTACTTCTGGGATACTTGAAGAAAGCGTTTGACCCAGAAGGAATACTTCGGTCATGAACTTTAAAAGGACTGTGGGAAACCCAGCAGATTGAGCTGAGTTGGGAGGAAGTGTGGCGGAGCTGCTGGGAGTGGAGGATTCATTTTTGTTTACAGTGAACCCTCGCTATATCGCTTCAACTTTTGTGGCTTCATTCCATCGCAGATATTATATGTAAGCATATCTAAATACATATCACAGATTTTTCACTGGTTCACAGATTTCTGGACAGTGGGTCTTTTAATTTATGATACATGCTTCCTCAGTTGGTTTGCCCAATTGATTTCATACAAGGGACGCTACTGGCGGACAGAGCACATATTATGTATTAAATAAAATTCCTCAATGATATATATGCTTCGTGATACTCAAAAAGCTCTAACAGCTCAATTGATTTTTGATTGTTTGCTTTCTCTCTCACTCTCTCTCCTCCCTGACGGAGGGGGTGTGAGCAGAGGGGCTGTTCGCACACTGGCCTAGAGGATACGGACGCTCCTCTAAAAAATGCTGAAAGACAACCTTCCCTTTGTCAGGCGGTGCTTCATACTTAAAAGCCCGAACAGCCCTATTGATTTTTAAATGTTTGCTTTTCTCTCTCTCTCTCTCTCTGACATTCTCTGCTTCTGACGTGCACTCCTTTGAAGAAGAAGATATGTTTGCATTCTTTTAATTGTGAGACGGAACTGTTATCTCTGTCTTGTCATGGAGCACAGCTTAAACTTTTGAAAAAGAGACAAATGTTTGTTTGCAGTGTTTTAAAGTCCCTGTCTCTACAACCTCCTGTGTTTCTGTGCAAATCTGTGACCCAAGCGTGACAATATAAAAATAACAATATAAACGTATGGTTTTTACTTTGCAGATTTTCACCTTTAAGCTGGGGATTCTGGAATGCAACCCGACAATGAGGAGGGGATCACTGTATTATTGATTATTGGTATTGATTTATTAGAGAATTGTGGAGTGTGCAGTGCTTTGTGCTCTATTATTGAAGAAATATTATTAAAGAATCTTTTTGGTGTTTTAAACATGTGTCTGGACGTCTCTCTGGTGGGTTCAAAGGGGCAACTGCACCTCTAGCATCCACACCCTTTACTTCTTTATTATGAACATGTGGGTGAAGTATTTATTTAGCCGATTTTCAGTTCCTTAACACAATTTGACCATCAATAGCAGCTCTATCTTGAGGCAGATCTTCAACTCAAATCTCTGTCCCAAAGGCTGTACTTTCCTGTTTATGATGTGAGTGATTACTCCAGGGCAACTGTTCAACAATATTTTAGCAAAAAAAGCATGTGTTTTGCACTTTTTGAGCATTTAACTGGATCACTGCCACAACATGAGATTATCATTAATAACATGAGATATTTCTTTCTTTTTCCCATGGAACTTTTTCACATCTTTTGCTATAACTGAGCTGTAGCTATAATTTGTCAGCTGTTCTTTATTTACTGGTAAAGTGACCTTTTAGTTTTACCTCTTTGAAAACATATTTACTCTTCCATTTAGGTTATTTCATTAATCTTCACTAATCATTTTGGAACTGTGAGGGACAGATCGGCCTCCCAATCAGGATAGACCCTGTCTCCATGCCTGGCCAGGAGTCTTTGATAAAGGAAGGTCAGTGAGGGAGCTTCAGTACTCCTGTTCCACACTTGAATGTGGTTACTGAAGGACACTGCAGGAGCACCACGGGACTGACCTCCCAGCAGCCACAGAGGGACACTCTGGATGGGCTTGGGAGCCTGGTAGAAGAGTGGGTGACTGCCTGCTCTGGGCAGAACTTTCCCCCTAGCAAGACCCGGTATGGACACCCGCAAGGCATCATGGGACTTTTGGTCCCAAGGGTCTGCCCAGTGGGGTTCTATGGCTGCCCCCAGGGGCAGCTGTTAAGCACTGATGGCACAAGAAAGTTGTGGTCCTGTATAACCTGGAAGCGCTTCCTGGGGATAACAGTTTGAAGTACTCTCGGGTTGGACTTTAAAAGAGACTCCTGGAGAGTCAGAAACAGGAGAGAGGATAGGCAACACTCTACTGGGAGGACTGGAGGAGAACGCTAGGAATAGGAAATGGTCTGTTTGTGCTGGGCAGTTGGAAAAGGAAACCTTTTAAAGGTACACACTTTCTGTAAATAAAAGCCTTTTACTGACTCAGGACTGTGTCCGTGGTAGTTATGTCTGAAAAATGTGATTTTCAGGCAATTTTGCAATTACAAAACTCACCAAAGAGTTTTTAGAGTTTTAAAAGATTTTCTGTGTGTGGAAAACAAGGACTATTGCTCGTTCAAGCCTCGTTCAAACTTTCATGTTTTCCTGTGCTTTTTCCTTCACCCGCATTCATATGCAGTATGCTCCACACCGTAAACTCCAGTTCATTTATGCCTTTTATAAAAAATGTGACATGTTGCATATTTTTCACATGAAGATACACTAAAATGTACCATCAAGTACATTACTGTGGTTCCTCCACAGAAAAACTCTCTACGTGGAAAGTCATATGAGTCAACCCCTCACCCCCATAACTCACCTTAACATCATTTTTTGCACTGGAGATCTTCAGATATTGAATGACAAGCAGACATATTTAGAATCATTGTATGAAAACTCCTCCAGACAGGAACTGAAAGCTTTTAATTCTCGTAAAAATGGCACGAATTTCGATGGAAGCAAAATGTTAATTTATTTCACAAATTTCTTTCTTCATGAAACGATAACACTGCCAATTCAATTTGTGCAAATTTTCTCACCCATAACTAACTACAGCATTTTGTTTGTAACACATACTGTAAGTCTTACTTAATTTTAATAAAATGCTGGGGTTTGAAATATTAGTATTTGGCAGACTGTAGCCAATACCAATGTTACTAAATCTCTAGACTTAGTCCTTACTAATTTAGACTACTGGGATTCAGACATGCTTCTTTCATGAGTGTTGATTTTTGAGCCTGAATATTATTTTTCAAACACATTGTCACGTATTCTTCTCTTTATGCTTTGTCTACCTTACTGAAGGAAATCTGGCCAAATATATTTATGACAGAAAAATAAGAGACATGTTCTTACGAGTAATTTATAGTATTGATTTGATTATAATAAGGGTGTGGTGTAGCAGCTTCACAGCTCAAGTCAACAGGGCCACTTTTTAAATAAACAGTTGCTGCACTCGCGGCTTAGAGAGGGGGCCTGGTAGTGTGGCCAGAGTGGTTCCCGGCCAATTCGTGATGTGGGCGGTCCACGCTTAAGTGCACAGGTGAGGAGTCGTCAACATCCGTAATTGATTCTGGGAACTGCTAATTGCCACTCCTGATCCACGCCCCGTGATAAATATAGAAGTGCGAGCTAGCTAGGGAGGAGGGAAAAAGCACTTGAAGGGAGAGAGAAGGGAGGAGAAAGCCGGTGCAGAGAGAGCGAGAGTGAGAGTGTAGGAGAGCGCTGATTGCAGGCAGCGGGAGAGGCAGCCCCGAGTGAAGTGTTTGGCCGGCACCTGAAGGCCAACAATAGTGGTCATTCCTGCTGAGCGCTTGTTTGGAGCAGTAGTGACCGGGAGAAGGTTGGCTCGCCACAGCGAAGGCAGCAGGAGTCGGAGACTTGGGAAGTTGAAGCCCCAGTGTGACGTCCTGGTCACTGGGGAGCCCAAGTCTCGGTCTGGGTGAGCAGAACCAGAGCCAGGGATTGGAAAGGCCACCAGACCAGAGAAGTGAAGAAAGTCAGTTGATGTAGGGTGACTCCTGACGCATAACCTGGATGGGAGAAACAGGGAGAGAGCCAGTAAACAAGAAAGCGCTGGGCTTTGTTTTAAAAGAGTGCTTCCAGCCATTGTTTTAACCTTGTTTTTAAAAAGATTTGTTTTTGCTATTGTGCTTTTAACCTCCACAATTCACCGGTTTTATGGATTATTTATTTATTAACTTTGATGCACTGCACTTTAATTTGGACACTTTGTTTTTGGTTTGTTGATTTTAAATAAAAGCACTTTTGCACCATCCCCTTGCTTTATTTTTGTGCCTCACTGTCCAGCTCTTCGTGACATTACCGATGGTGTCAGGTTCAGATGGGAGCATAGAGTGGAACCCGATTGCCACAAAGGGTTATATAATTTTAATACATTCAAAGTTCCCTTTACTGAAGTATTGCCTAGCATACAACCTTCTCTGCTCTACACATTTATCTTTAAGCGATGCTTAGTGCTGCAGCAAATCTGAGCCTGAATTGGCATGCTGAGCGAGTGCTGAATTGTGCTTTAGTAACAACCAGTCTCTACTGAATGAATTTTAAATGCAGATTTTTATATTCATACAAGTGTCTAGCGCGCAGCTGTTTCTGCATTAAGTAGAAAGCAACATCAAGAAGAGCAGTTGTGTATCAGACAGGACTAAAATGTGTGAACTGGAGTGGCCTAAGGCTACAATGACTGCTGAATGTCCTACAGGAACTCGGGATTATTTTTCACTTTAGTCCTGTTTTTGACATTAAAGTTTCCATCACATAAATATTAAAATATTTAAATCACAGTCCACACTGAGTAAAATAGCGGACTTTGTAACTTATGATATGGGAGAGTGGGTGTATAAAATAAATGGCTGGCATAAGTCAACACAGACAATCAGTGACCTGGTAGCATGAATACACGACAGAATACTAATCGACAAATCACCACAACAAGCATAATTGGCTGAATGGGGGGATACAATATGCTCACTCCCCTCTTTGCTGCCCAATCAAGGGAAGTTTTTAATGCTAGTGCGTCTATCACTCCATTATTTACTATTGGAAGACTGGAGTTTACATCCAGCATAGTAGAGAGACCTGACCCACACAATGCTGAATTAGAAAGAAAAGTGTAGGGTTTTTTCCTGGTCACTCTCATGAAATACTCCTTGCTAATTTGCTAAGCAAACTCCAGGTTAATGGCTGTTTGTAAATTATAGATCCAAGTGCATGGTAAGGTGGCACAGTGGATAGTACTGCTGCTTCATAGTTCAAGGAAACTGGGTACAATTTGCCATGCTACTGTGATAGGTTAAGGCAGCTTAATGTCTTCAGTGAAGAAATGTAAGCATATTTTAAAAATTCTCGGAAGTATTATTAACCTTGAATTAGAAGATTGTCTCTGATTTGAGGGAAGACTAGAATACAGGACACACTTCTTCACCATGTGGTAGCTGGAAGGTCATTAAAGTCTGCCCTGAAGCAAATACTGTGTCACACTGTAAAACTAAACTTTGTAAACTGAGGGGCCACTCTTGTAGACAGTTTTCAGACCCAGAATATAGTACCTTTATTAACAAATACAATAACTCCAGAAAAAACAAGGGGGGTCATAGACAATAAATAAACAAAACCCCTGTAGTCTGTCTGGGCTAGTAATTACTGCTATGGATGTTGGACAACTGTCTAGCAGGGCATCATGGACATTGGAGTCTGTGGTGTTATGGGTCCACAGCTCGTTGAGCAAAACCATTCATTTTAAATAAATGATCGCGCTTAGCTTAGGGACGTTAGCCATAGCGGGCGGGGGCGATCCGTAGGTTGTGGGCGCTTTCACCGAAGTGCACAGGTGAGGAACTGCCTACATTCGCGGATTGTCCCATGGCTAATGCTGCAGCTGCAGTGGCCCGCATCATTTTAAAAAGAAGCGAGTCGATTTTGGGGGGGATGAAAAAAGAACGAGATCAGGAAAGAAAGGAAAGGAGAGGACGGAGGTTACAAGGAGCGAGGAAGCAGGCGTGCAGGAGAGAGACGGACACGCAGAGCATGTGGTGAGCACGTATACGAGCGCCGCGGGCAGTTGCGTGGAAGCTGGGTGTTAGGCCGACACCCAGGCGCTTGAGTTGATGTTGCTCCCGCTGAGCCACCAGGTAGCAGGAGTGACCAGAGGAAAGCGTTAATGAACCGCAGAAGGGCGCGAAAGGCAGCAGAAGTCGCAGAGGCTTGGTGCTGGAGTCCCCAATGCGCGCCCTGGCCACAGGTGGAAACTAAGTCTCGGGACTGGGATGAGTGCCAGACCGGCCAGGGATCGGGAGGTCTCCAGTCGCGTGTGTAAGAGGAGGGTAGCTGCAGAGAACGCCTTGCCTGCCTGCTAAGCCCTAACAGCATAAGCAGGTGAGACGCTACCAGAAAAGCACCGGACTTTTGTTTTAAGAACTGCTTCCTAAAGAAGATTTTAACCTCTGGTTTTTAAGGATTATGTTTTTCATTGGTTTTAACCTCCACATTTTATTGGATTATTTATTTATTGAATTTTGAAACTACTGCACTATTTATGAACACTGTTTTGTTTTGATGGACAGTTTTAAATAAAAGCATCTATTCACTTTTACACCACCCCTTGCTCGATTTGTTTATTTGCCTCCATTGACTAGCCTCACTGGAAAGTTACGCTATCACGGTGTTGGGTTCAAAGGCTTCCTGTATAGCAATGGGAGCGCGGAGCCAGAACCCACATCCACAGAGTCTTTATGCACAGCCCTGCTGGATACCATGGGGCCACTAGGAGACGCTGCAGGGAGGAATGATGCTTATTTATTCCGCTCCGAAGTAAGTCAGTGTCACAGGGGCAATGGGAATGACGTGATCTGGGATGAAGAAAATAACTTTTCTCTGACCCGAAGTGATAAGAGATCGCACATGGACTGAGGATTGAAACACTTCCGGGTCAGGAAATATAAAAGGATTGTGGGAGCTGCCAGATGGTGAGCTGAGCTGGGTGGAAGGGGTGACAACGCTGGCCTGGGAGTGGAGGATTGTGTTAATTAATGAGTATAGTGGAGAGGAGGGTGCTTTTTGCACTGTGGATTACTAATAAAGTCAACTTCTGGACTTTTATCTGGTGTCTGACGTTGGACAAGGGAGCTTATAGCCTCTATCTGTCACAGTATATACAATTTAGTTTATTGTCATAGAGATGATGTCATCATGATGTCCCTTTTTTTCTGCATTTTCAAACATGTTAGTCTAGTAAGTGCCTTACATGGTGAACACAGTGGGAATATTGAGGGTAAGGCACAATCCATAATGCATGTTCAATTTCTGCCCTTAGTGAGGAGGAGGACACCTCTTCTGTACCAAACTATAAATGCAATGCTAGTGTTAAGGACACCTAAAGGTGCCTGAAGATAATTGGGAGTCCAACAAAACTAGGAGATGATTAAAGTAGAAATACCTTAGGTAGGGACAAGCATGAGTCAAGATACCATGGAAGCCAAATAAAACCAAGAAACCAGTAACTGAAACAAAACCAAAGTCAAAAGCAGAGAAAGAGGGAGCACAGATCATACTGTTATGGCCCTACTTGTTTGAAAACTAACTATCAGGAAGAATAACAAAGAGCTTTAAATACATCAAGGAATATGGCAGTATGTAATCGCAATACCGTGTTTCCCCAAAAATAAGCCCTAGTCAAGATTATCAGCTGAAAAATAAGGTGCCTAAGGCCGGGTTTATACTTCACTTCATGATGTGACGCTGTGCGTGTGAAACATCCATTTAATTCGAGGATACCGTACACAATATCTCTGAAAAGGACGCTTTAATGATTACATCAATCATTCTAGGGATGCTCATTCCAGCAGCATCGGCGCAAGACAGAAACAAAATCCCTGGACGGGCATCAGCTCCATCGCAAGGTGAACACAAGCACACACACACACTAACGCCATTGTAGCTTCACCAAATCCCCAAACCTTCATGTCTTTGGATAGAAAACTGGAGTAGACTGTGGAAACCTACCAGGAAAACATGCAAACTCCAGGCAGGGATCACAAGGGACGGGACTCCCTGTGAGGCAGCAGCACTACTGCTCTGCCACCGTACCAGCCCCCATATGTGTAACTATTAGCTAACCATTGTATTCATTATTTAAACAAAGTTAACAATTTATCTGTAAATGTAACATACATATTTTAATGAATTTCATCATGAAAGTGATATCAAGTATAAATTTAAGGATTCTAAATGTGCAGAGAGCTGGAATATTATAAATGTAATGTGTTCTGTCAGGTCAGGAGGAAACCCCAGAAGCATGTAACGATTAACAACTGGGTCGGTTTTAAGATGACATTTACGTATGGCCTGCTTTAATGATAACTATATGCAGTTGAGTGGACATTTCGAGGTCAAAGCCGAAATTTCCACTTTAATCACATTATGTCCTTATTTTTTCTCTGTGGCTCAAAACACGACATTCTGATGGCATTGTAAAGGTGCAAAAACAAAAAAAGATGGCACAGAAGATGGTATGTGAAACTTTTAAAATATATTGTCTAATTACTTTGGGGACTGTGGTGGCTGACACCCTGCCCGGGGTTTGTTTCCTGCCTTGCACCCTGTGTTGGCTGGGATTGGCAAAGCAGACCCTCATGACCCTGTGGTTAGGATATAGTGGGTTGGATAATGGATGGATGGATGGATGGAATTACTTTGAGGAATATGCAACCCTTGAATATCAAAGCACAATGAATGCATCTGTATATCAGCATTTTGCTTCACCACATCTAACCATTGATCAAACATCAGAACGCACCTGGACCCTGGAGGATCCTAAAACAGCTGGAGTAGCGAGAAATTCAGGCTGAAATTAGGGTTTGAATATGGAGAGTTATGATGACATTCCTGAAGAAGATGACATGGCTGTATATGGATAAATGTAGATTGTTGTACTGAATAAATATAAGATATACCCTAAAAATAAGCCCTGATGCATTTTTGGAACAAAATTAATATAAGACCTGGGCCTCATGTATAAACAGTGCGTGCAGCACAGAAATATTGCGTAAGAACCTTTCCACGCTTTGAATCGCGCTGTATAAAACCTACACTTGGCGTAAACCACGCACTTTCCACGGTACCTCATGCCTTGTCATACGCAAGTTCTCCGCCGGGTTTTTCAAACTGGCGGCACCCAGCGTCAAAGCAGTGCTACTGTTCATGTGTGGTTACTCATTATTTTCATGGCCGCTTTATAAATACACAGAAACTAACCGCATATTGTTTATTAGTGTAATGCATCTGATTGTAATTAACTTGTAACAATATAATGGTCCAGGGAACAGCCATAGTATTCCAAATGCCATAACTGCTTTAGCGTTGTTACTCTCACTTCTTCTTCTTCTTCTTTCAGCTCTCTCCGTTAGGAGTTGCCACAGCGGGTCATCTTTTCCATATTTCTCTCACTGCAACACTCGGAGTATTTATATCACTGTATCTGAGTGTGAATCGCTGCAACAGTTGATCGGAAGAGAATTATCGGTATACGGCATTAACAAACGCTTTAAAGCCTTACCTGTACGGACCTCATGGTTCAGAAACAGTTTAATCCCAAGAACTTTAAATGCAGCCAATCAAGTGCTCCTTGTAGAACTGTTTGTACTTATAAGTACAATCACCACACTATAAACTTGCACTACAGTTATAATATTGCACAACCTGCGCCCTTTATAAAGCTGCGTATTTACATATGATAAGACGATATAATTTTTAAGGTGAAATGCAGCAAAATATGTTTGTTAAATTATATACAGATAAAACTTTAACTTCATTTAAATAATCTATATTCTTACTGGATTGTCGTGAAGGACAGAATAATTAAACATGTACTACGTAAGATATTTCAATGTTCTTTAACGTTTGAAGAATCGGCGCTAACTTACAGATGGCATAACCTCTATTACAGAGCTGATTGTATGGCGTATCGGTTACTTGGGGAAAGAAAAGCACTGACTGCAGTGAGCTTTCGCCAATATATATTGAATATAAAACAGAAATAGAAAATAACTGACACAGCTAAAAGCATGCTGACAAATTTCGCAAAAGTTAAATGCTTGTGTAATGAGCACGAGGCGGTTAGTGTCTGCAACATACGTGGCCATCCACCATGCATAAGATACTTTACTCACATTGGTGGGCAAAGGAGGCACCGATTCTTCCCTCTGCCCAGTGCCACCACAAGCTTAGAGCGCCTCGAGTACTGCTGCAATAAATTATTTCATCAGTGAAACCCATGTTTAATAACGTGCTTTAACTCCTATCATCATGAAATGACATCACGTGATACATCTCAGTATTTTAGTTATTCAGAGAGCTGAATATCCCAATGTAGTGGATTCTGTGTCCAGTTGGAGGAAGAGAGCCGAGTTTAAGAAGCAAGTAGTGATTCACACATAGAGCACATAGAAAATCAAATACAAAACAAAGCATTTAACTGCTACTTTAATTACTATGTGATTTGAGAAACTGGTTGATTAAACGATTTTAAGATGAAGTTTATAATGTTCTACTTTAATGACAAAATAAACTACGTGATTAAAGTGGAAATGTCGAGATTGAAGTTGACATTTTGTGCTTTTCCCACCGGTGCCTTTTTTTCTCTGTACCCTAATAAGCTTTCATATGACACTCAGACAGTGGGCTTACAACTCGCTTTCCCACGCGACTTTGATATGTGACTTCTTTTATTTCCGGCACTGTGCGATTTTGTGGATGTGAGCTTTCAAGTTTCTCCAACACGCTATGTCACTCGATCAACTTCCTTTTTGTTGATTATACCCGCTTATTTGAACAAATAGTATGTTTTTCCTTTGCCTCCACTTGGTATTCGCTGAAATTCTTATGTTTCCGTGTTTTCCCATTGTCTTTTCACAGAAGGCTGCGCTAAAGGCGATTTATATTGATTTGCATATTCAAATAGGCGAATTCTGGAGGATTTGGGCGTACATAATGCACGCGAGCATGAGCGTTAGTTTCACGCTGATCGGGATTATGAAGCGAAGAACGTGGAAGTTGAGAGCACGGATTCCTGCATCTGATTTTTCAGCGTAAGCACATTTCGCTTTTGTGCTATACGCCATGTTATAGTGCGAAGTTCAATGCCGGCGTTATACATGAGGCCCTGGTCTTATTTTCAGAGAAACACGGTATTTATATTGTCACTTCCTGAAAAGTACAATGATTACGGTCATGTGGTCAACAAAAATAATGAAATTCAATCAGTCCATTAGATTGCAGGTGTTACTTTGAATTGAATTCTGTAACAAGAACACAGAGACAAAGTTGGAAACTTTTTAAAGGCAGATCTCACATTAATGTTAGAAAGTTTTTCTTCAAACAAAGAGCCAAAGGCCTATGTAATAAATTTCCAATTTGTGTAGTGAGAGAAGGACCTAGGAATCTTGACTAAGTGTTATTAAGACAATGTACATGAAAAGGTGGATGAGCTTGTAGGGCTGAATGGCCTTTACTCTACACAATTTTCTAATATTGTAATATTCTAAATAAATAGGCAAATAAATAAATAAAATAAGATGGTAACAAAAAACTTTTACTTTCAAGATCAATCATAAAATAACTTTAGAAACAGATTCCTCATGTGTCAAAAACTCCAAAACAGACCAAACCCTGAATAAGTCAAACTAAATACTACTGCTACACCGAAGGAGATGTTCAATGAACGCTCTTCTGAGAAGAGCAAAACTCTCTCTTAAAAAACGCCAAACCAACAACCAAGAGTCCTTCCTGAGGGCCCTGAGCCACAAGGTAATCAAGCAGAGTTCTCTCAGCTAGAACCAAATGCTCCTTATGAGCACGCGGTCTTACTGTTACAGCGCTCATCATTGTCAGAACTGGCACTTATGCCTTACTAGAGATGAATTTTTGGCACCAGCATGTTTTCGTTTGTGACTGAACAATTGTTAAGAATTTGCAGTATATTTTTATCTCACCACTTTTAGTTATTTTTCTTAACATCATTTTGTGCCCATTTCATCGAGTTTGACGTTACTACGATGTCATGGACAGCAGGACTTTATGAGCCTACAAATCTCGCCTTGAGGCTATTCTGGATAATCTTACTGAATATGTGATGGATGAGCTTGCTGGGCTGAATGTCCTGTTTCATTGTAATTTCTAATGTTCATGATTTTGGGTTT